>NC_043706.1:2488555-2527737 GCF_006229205.1 Suricata suricatta
TGACTCTTAAGAGAACTTTAAAATTCATTCTTTTATGCAAGCGAGTGTTCCAACTCTAGGTTCATGGATGCATTGCATCCTCCAGAGATGCTGAAGGAGTGCTGCTACACCATCTGCATCATATTAATATTGTAAAATGTTTCACAGGATTTTCTTATTTTACCCCCATTTGGGAGCACTATTCCATTTCTAATTGCAAAGGACAGTTACACACACCATAAAAGCATAGCAAAATAAGAATAGAAACCAGTAAAGTGCTGTGATAATTATTACTATTGTCGCATTCTCTAGCAATTGTTTATTCTTACAGTTTGATCATGGCTCTATTACAATGTCTATACTGTGACTAAATCACAGCTTTTTGCTATAAGTAGAAGAGCAACTGTGAGAATAACAGACTTTAGCTACGACAAAACTAGTTAGCGTCCATCCTGACAAAGAGATTCAGATATCCGGCTGTGGTGTAATGTCACCATTGTGTAACTGTTTTACTTTTGAAAAAGAATTCTTTGTTTTGCAAAAAATTTTTTGAAATGAATTTTATTTTAGTTTTTGATGAAGATCTTATTTTAATTCCATTAGAATTAATCTACAGTGTTATATTACTTTCCAGTGTAGAACATAGTGAGTCAACATTTCCATCATCACAAGTGCTCTCTGTAGTTGCCATCACCATTTTAACCCATCGCCCCATTTCCTCCTTTGTGGTACCAGTGTGCCTACAGAAGGGAAGGGAGATTCTCAGTTTATGTGTCCCTACCTTGGTCTGGCTTTATGACTGTCATTTGTTAGCATAGTAGCAGTGTGTATAGTGTAGGGTAACTGCCCTCTGAGCAGACTTTATACACCCTGCTAAACTCAACACTGGGCCAGTCATCAGAGTGCCGTCACCCCTGTAAGACACCCCTGTATCTCCTAGTCTGCACATTTCACCGCTACTGTTTGCCAGAGTCCTGTTGTGACCAGGCTCACTGAGGAGGCAGAACAGGTCAAAGATCCCTGGCAACTCCTCCCTTTGCAGGTGACTTCATTTTGGATGCTTGTTTTGTGACATACATGAGAGCTTCCATTCACCATTGTGGTGTTGTGGCATGTTTGAGACCTAATGACACAGACTCTGGAGACCACTGTGTTTGGACACATGGTTTGTAGGGGAAAGGGGGCTGGGTGTAAATGCAGCAAGGAGAGGGTGAATGACTGGAGATCAGAGGAGTCAGGGGAAGGGCTCCCTGAGATGTCCATAGGAACAGGACACTGCTTTGGGGGAGGAGACCATTACTTTTCTCTCCAGGATTCTTCCAGTTGTTTTGGAATTAAATTGACAGGAGACAGAGTAACAGGAGAAAACACCTAAAGTTTTATTACCTGCACATGGAAGCCCAAGAAGGAAATTGAGACCCAAAGAAATGACCAAAGCAGGCTGTTTTTATACCTTTTATAGGGAGACAATGGAGATCCATTACCAGGGTATTTCAAGGAATAAGACAGGGATGAGGAAACCCCAGATTCCTACTGCTTTTCCATCACCTTAACTCCTTCTCTTGTTTTCCTTTCTTTAAGTTTACTTATTCGTTTCTGAGAGGGAAAGAGAGTGTGGGTTTGTGTGTGAGCCAGGCAGCGGCAGAGAGAGACAGGGTTAGAAAGAATACCAAGCAGGCTCTGCACTGTCATCACATAGCCCAGTGCAGGTCTTGAACTCACAAACTGTGAGATCATGACCTGAGCTGAAACCAAGAGTTGGGTGGTCAACCAAGGAAGCCACCCTGGTGCCCCCCTTAAGCCCTATTTTTTGTACTTCATTTATATTGCTATGATATACACATAATTATTTTTTATAGCTCTATTTCATTCTTTTGGACTGCAATGTAAAATTTCTTGCATGAATACATCACCATGTATCTATCCATTCTCATTATTATAGACATCTGTCCAACATGAACATCTGGGTAATATGGGTAATATATATATCTATATCTATATCTATATCTATATCTATATCTATATCTATATCTATATCTATATCTATCTATCTATCTATATATATATATATATATATATATATATCTAAACAATAATATTCTTCCAGTCCATGAACATGGATATCTTTTCATGTGTTATGTTTTCTTCGTGTTCTCTCATCAAAGTCTTATAGTTTTCAGAGTATGGCTTTTTCACCTTTTGGGTTAAATTTATTCCCAACTGTTTTACATAAATTCTCATTAACTTGAAGTGGGCATTAGGATTTCACACATCATTCAACCCAACAGCAATAGTTAATGTAATTATCAGAACAAGGTTCAAAATTCTTTATTATACACAAATTCCTGCATGCACTGGTAAAACCAAAATGCAGATAGTTTGCTATCCTATTCCAAGTTCATAAATGACATACATGGTGGTCATAGTAATTGCTAAGTTTCTTTTTGAGAATTTAGTGATTTCTCCTATTCTTATTGTTGTTGAGATAGCAGAAGCCCACAGCAATAGGAAAGAACAGATTCTCCTTATCTGGTTTGAATACCAAGTGAAGGCTTTTCTCCTCTAATGTCATTTGTTACACTTACAGATCAAATGCTTGAAAGACCTGGCACTGAGCATTTGGTTTGAGCTGGAAGAGAAAATACTTATAGTCTTTCCTTCTCCAGTAAAGTGGTAATCATGTAATTGGAAGTTCATGTTTCTCTTCGATCTAGAACTAGTCTGTAAAAGAGTGACCTCATCCATAGACACCAGTTCTGCATGCAGCAGCACACCTTTTGGGGTCTACGGGTTGGGATCAAAGGGAACAAGCTCATGTCATTGTAGGAACATTTGAGCGAATGTTTAGATAAGAATATGGCATCTCCTTCAATGAAGAATAAAAATGTTTTGCAGATATCCAACTACCTTTTTGAAGAAGAAAGATGATCTGTAAAGAAACTACAGTTGTAGGAAATGAAGACATTGCCATATGGATAAGAAAGTGAAGATCTTGCAGATGAAAGCACATGACTGCTGGTCCCCATGAAAACCAATACACTCAGAGATTGCCTAGTGGTGTGTGGTCGTGGATCTTTAGAATAGTGTTAGAGGAAGAAATAGGTAGAGAAGAATCCTTAGAATACAAATTCCTGTATTTAAATATGCTAACCTTGGACAGGATATTCTTTGAAAATGGTGATTTTTTTTAAGTTTATTTTCAAATTGGGTTCCACATAACACCCAGTGCTCTTCCCTACAAGTGCCCTCCTCCATGACCATCCCCCCTTCCTCCTCCCCCTTCAGCCCTCAGTTCCTTTTCTGTGTTCAAGAGTCTCTCATGATTTGCCTCCCTCCCTCTCCCTAACTCTTTTTCCCCCTTCCCCTCCCCATGGGCCTCTGTTCAGTTTCTCCTGTTAGACCTATGAGTGCAAACATATGGTTTCTGTTTTTCTCTGACTGACTTATTTCACTTTGCATGACACCCTCCAGGTCCATCCACTTTCCTACAAATGGCCAGATTTGTAGGATTTCTTTCTCATTGCCACATAGTATTGCATTGTATATATAAACCACATTTTCTTGATCCATTCATCAGTTGATGGACATTTAGGCTCTTTCCATGATTTGACTATCATTGAGAGTGCCGCTGTGAACATTGGGGTACATGTGCCCCTATGCATCATCACATCAGTATCCCTTGGGTTATCCCCAGCAGCGCCACTTCTGGGTCATAGGGGAGTTTTAATGATAGTTTTTTGAGGAATCTTCACACTGTTTTCCAGAGTGGCTATACCAGTTTATATTCCCACCAACAGTATAGGAGAGTGCCCATTTCTCCACATCCTCTCCAGCATCTATAGCCACTCTGACTGGCGTGAGGTGGTATCTCCGTTTTGATTTGTGTTTCCCTGAATCTAAATGACACAAAGCATCATTTCATGTGTCTGTTGGCCATCTGGATTTCCTGTTTGGAGAAGTGTCTATTCATGTCTTCTGCCCATTTTTTCACTGGATTATTCATTTTTCGTGTGTGGATTTTGGTGTGTTACTTGTAAATTTTGGATACTAGCCCTATGTCCGATATGTCATTTGCAACTATCCTTTCCTATTCTGTCAGTTGCCTGTTAGTTTTCTTGATTGTTTTCTTTGCACTGCAGAAGCTTTTTATCTTGATGAGGTCCAATAGTTTATTTTGGTTTTTGATTCCCTGGCCTTTGCGGATGTTTCAAGTAGGAAATGCTGCAGTTGAGGTCAAGGAGGCTGTTTCCTGCATTTTCCTCTGGGGTTTAGATGGTTTCTTGTCTCATATTTCAGGTCCTTCATCTATTTTGAGTTTATTTTTGTGTATGGTGTAAGAGAGTAGTCTATTTGTGTTCTTCTGCATGTTGCCATCCCGTTCTCCCAGCACTGTCTCCTAAAGAGGCTCTCTTTTTTCCATTGGATTCTCTTTCTTGCTTTGTCAAAGATTAATTGGCCATACATTGTGGATCCAGTTCTGGGTTCCCTATTCTATTCCATTGGTCTATGTGTCTGTTTTTGTCTGAGTACCATACTGTCTTGGTGATGACAGCTATGTAGTAGAGGCTAAAGTCCGAGATTGTGATGCCTCCCGTTTTGGTTTTCTTCTTCAATATTACTTTGGCTATTCAGGTTTGTGTGTGTGTGTGTGTGTGTGTGTGTGTGTGTGTGTGTGTGTGATTCCATACACATTTTAGCATGGTTTGTTCTAGCTTTGAGAAGATTCTGGTGCAATTTTGATTTGGATTGCATTGAATGTGTAGATTGCTTTCGGTAGTAATGACAGAAAATGGTGAATCTGAAAGGCAAGGGAAGTCACAATTGCTCATTGCTCAGGCTCTGTTCAGGGTAGTAACAATTCCCTGTATAATTATTGTTAGCATAAGTTGCCTCATTCCCAGGGTTTACCCAGGAAGATTTTCTGCTCATTGCAGTGTGTGTTGGTGTATACGAGGAGGTGTAGTTTGGAGTGGACAATGGAGCCTGCAGGTAAACAGAAGTAAACATTTATGAATTCTATGGAATCTCCCCATGAATAGAAAAGCTAATATTATAACTGGGAATGAATATCACTTGATCATGGTGAATAATTCTTTCAATATACTGTTGAATTCAATTTCCTTATATTTTATTGAGATTTTTTGCATCTCTGTGCATCAGGGATATTGGCCTGTAAGTGTCCTTTTTAGTGTGGTCTCTGGTTTGGGTATCAGCATAATGCTGGCTTCTTAGAATGGGTCCAGAAATTTTCCTTCCGTTTTTATTCTTTGAAACATCTTGAGAAGGATAGGTATTAACTCTCCTTTAAAAATCTGGTAGAATTCCCATGGAAGCCATCTGGTCCAGGACTCTTATTTGTTGGGAAAATTTTGATAACTAATTCAATTTCTTCACTAGTTATGGGTCTGTTCAAATTTTCTATTGCTTCCTGTTTGAATTTTGGTAGTGTGTAAATATCTAGGACTTTGTCCATTAATTCTGGATTGTGATGTTTGTTGATCTCTAGTGTTTCATAGTATTCTCTAATAATTGTTTGTATTCTATGGTATTGGTTGTGATCTCTCTTCTGTCATTCATGATTTGATCTATTTGAGTCCTCTATCTTTTCTTTTGAGATATTTGGCTGAAGGCTTATCAATTTTGTTTATTCTTTGAAAAAAAAAAGCTCTTAGCTTTAGTGATCTGAACTGTACTACTGTTTTTTACAAAATTCTAACAAACTGAGGGCGGAAGAGGGAGGGGGAGGGGGAAGCGGAGTGATGGTCATGGAGAGGGGCACTTGTTGGGAAGAGTACTTGGTATTATAGGGAAACAAACTTGGTAATAAACTATTTTTAAAAATAAAAATAATTCTATATTGTTTATATCTGCTCTAATCTTTATTATTTTTTTTCTTTTGCTGAGTTTGGGCTTTCTTTGCTAATGTTTTTCTAACTCCTTTTGGAGTGATATTCAGTTCTGTACTTGGGAACTTCCTTACTTCTTGAGATAGACCTTGATTGCAATATATTTTCTTCTTAGGACTGCCTTTGCTACATCCCAAAGGGTTTTTGGACTGTTGTGTTTACATTTTCATTTGCTTCCATATATTTTTAATTTTTTTCTTTAACTTCCCGGCTGAACCATTCATTCTTTTCTTTCTTTTTATTTTTTAAACATTTATTTATTTTTGAGACACAGAGCATGAGTGGGGGAGGAGCAGAGGGAGAAGGAAACACGGAATCGAAGCAGGTTCCAGGCTCTGAGATGACAACACAGAACCTAATGCAGGGCTCGAACCCACAAACCGTGAGATCATGACCTGAGCCAAAGTCGAATGCTTAACCCACTGAGCCACTCAGCTTCCCCTGAACCATTCAGTCTTTTGTAGAAAATGCTTTAGCCTCCATGTATTTGGCGGGGAGGTGATTTCCAAATCTTTTCTTGTGCCTAATTTCAAGTTTCATAGAGTTGTGATCTGAAACATGGATGGTATGGTCTCAAACCTTTTATATTTGTTGACAGTTCTTTTGTGACCCAATATGTGATTGATTTTGGAGACTGATCATGTGCACTCAAGAAGAATGTGTATTATGCTGCTTTTGGATTAAGTGTTATGAATATATCCGTTAAGGCTATTTGGTCCAATATGTTATTCAGAATCATTGTTTCCTTACTGATTTTCTGCCTTGATAATCTGTCCATGGTTGTAAGTGGAGTATTAAAGTCCCCTGTAATCACAGTATTATTATCCATATATTTATTTGTGCTTGTGATTAATTGATTTATATATTCGAGTGCTCTCTCATTGGGGGCCTAAATGTTTACAATTGTTCTTATTGATGGGTAGGTCCTTAATTATGATATAATTGCCTTCTTCATCTCTTGTTACAGGCTTTGTTTTAAAGTCTAGTTTGTCTGATGTATGTATGGCTACTCTTGCTTTCTTTTGACAACCAGTAGCATGATAGATGGTTCTCCATCTCTACACGTTCAGTCTGAAGGTCTCTTCAGAACTAAAAGGAATCTATTACAGGAAGCATATAGATGCATCTTGGTTTTTCTTTTTTTAATCCATTCTGATACACTTTGTCTTTTGATTGGGGTAATTAGTTGATTTGCATTCAGAGTGATTATTGAAAGAGATGGATTTAGTGTCATTATATTATCTTTAGGATTCATGCTTGTGGTGATCTCTCTGATCCTTTGTAGTCTTTGCTGAATTCCACTCACAGAGTCCCCCTTAGGATGTCTTGTGGGGTTGGTTTAGTGGTGATGAATTCCTTCAGTTTTTGTTTGTCTGGGAATACCTTTATCTCTCCTTCTTTTCTGAATGACAGGGTTGCTGGATAAAGGATTTTTGGCTGCATATTTTTCCTATTCAGCACATTGAAAATTTCCTACCACTCCTTTCTTGTCTGCCAAGTTTCAGTGGATAGGTCTGCTACTACCCTTATGTGTCTACCCTTGTAGGCTAAGGCCCGCTTATCCCTGGCTGATTTTAGAATTCTCTTTATCTTTGTATTTTGCCAGTTCCACTATGCTATGTTGTGGCGTAGACTTGTTTTTATTGCTTTTGAAAGGAGTTCTCCCGGACGTGCCTGCCTATTTCCTTCCACAGATTAAGTTCTAAGCTATAATGTTTCAAAGGAAACTTCTGACCCTTTCTTTCTCTTCTCCTTCTGGAATTCCTAGAATGCAGATGTTATTACTTTTTATTGAATCACTTAGGTCTCTAATTCTCCCCTCATGATCTAGTAATTTCTTTTCCCTCTTTTTTTGAACTTCATTTTCCATACTTTTATCTTCTGTTTCACCCATTCTCTCCTCTGTTTCTTCATTCTGTCACTGCATCTTCATTTATTTGGCATCTCTTTTTACAGCATTTCTTAATTCATCATGACTATTTCCTAGGTCTTTGTTCTCCAGCAAGAGATTCTCTGTGGTCTTCTAGACTTTTCTCAAGCTCAGCTATTAGTGTTATGAATTTTATTCTGATATCTTGTTCAGATATACTGTTTATATCTCTTTTGAGCAAGGCTGTCTTTTCTTCCTGGAATTTCTTTTTAGGAGAGAATGCTTCTATTTCATCATTTAGGCTAGTTTTCTGTCTTTTACGTGATTAGTAGCTTGTTATATGGCTTGCACCTGCAAGTCCTCCTACATTAAAAGGATCATACAATCTCGAGGGCCTGGGACTTCAGGAAGTGTTTTTGGTGTGTGATGCCTGCACTCTGTTCTTACATCTTTGGTTGCTTTATCTTACAGCTCGTTGTGGTGGATTGTTTGGACCTCCACCAGGTGTGCTCTAATTTGTTCATTGAGGCAACCCCGGAAAAAGGGAACAGGGGACAGGGAAATTTTATTCTACACAAAGGGAGAAATGAAAGGGGCAGGAAAAAATACCAGGCAGAGAATCCAGGATACTATAAGGGTTAGTCCAGCGTGGGGGGGGGGGGATAAGGAAAGAGATACAGAAAAGGTATAAGAAGAATAGAGTAAAGTGCCTGATTCTGCAAACAAACACACAATACAGAGAAATATATATATATATATATATATATATATATATATATTGATTGATTGACCAAAAATCAAAACAGAAACTTTGAGCCTGTTCCAAAGGCAAGGAAAAAGAATGGAGAAGAGAAGGAAATTTAAAAAAAGAAAAAAGACTAACATACAAGACCAAAAGGCAGTTGTTTCTGGCACCTGGGAACAGGGGCTGCGCTGGTCTGGAGGCAGGGCTGGCTGCCTCAGTCCATGTCAGTCTCACTCCTATACATAAGCAGGTACCAGGCTCAAAGGTGAGGGAGTGGGGGGTGGCGGGGGTTGCGGGGATTTGGTGTAAGCATGTCCCGCATCCACGAGGGGCTGCTCTTCTGCTGCCTGAGCCCCACAGTGTGGTGCTGAGAAGGAAAATGGTGACACCTCAGGGTCTCCTCTCCAACCCGGTGTCCTGAACCACGCAGTGCAAGGCCCTCACCGACCAGAGGAATGGCTGGCCTGTCCTGCACTACAGTCTTTGGTGGCTCCCTGGGGCTCAGCTGGGATTCAAACCCCAAGGTCTTAAAGGATCCTGCTCCCAGCAGATTATTTAGGGTAGTACCACTCCCCTTGATGACAAAGTGTCTTTGGCTGGTGGGTACCTGCAGGGCCTTCTGTCCTTGGGGAATAATATACCCCTTCGCCTAGTACTCCAGTGAGGGGACTGCTTTAGCTCAGTGTGCCCCCCCCACTACCAAGTCCCTGAGGTTGCTACCACCCCAGGGCCAGCTCCCCTTCCCCCTAGGTGTGCCACAAGAACACACACACATGTCAGGCTCTGGTCCTGAGAAAGTTGTGCAGCCCTGAAAACTCCAGTCTTAACTCCTAATCTGTTTGCAAAGTAGAATGTGACTCTATCTGTATTTCTCATTCCCCTCTGTGGTCTAGAGAGGTTTTTCTCTTGTAGAAATATGATCCCACACGTCTACAGCGTCTCTCTCTCTCTACCCTTTGTCTCTCCACAGAAGGGGCTCCATCCCCTCCATGTCTATACCTCCTGTTTTATCTCCTCCAGTTCTCAAACACAGCACCTCTGTCCCACCAGGCTCAGAGATTTTCCAGTCACTCATCAGCCTGTAATTCTGGGCATTCCAAGTATTCTGACTCAATGCTGCTGTGTTTGAGGGACAAGGGAAATCCCAGCCCGGTACTCCTCTGCCATCTTATCTCCTCTTCCAACATGTATCAGATCTTGAAACACAACATAATCACTCAATTGCATGTATTCTGAAAGGATTACCACAATAAGTAGTTACCATGTGTTGCTGAATATAGTTATTTTTTATTTTCTTATGAGCGGAACTTTTAAGATCTATTCTCGTAGCAATTTACAAGTATACAATATATGGCATCATGAATTTTGCCTTTAAATCTGGATCAGCTCATGAAACTTGAGGGCAGCATGAGACAGGACAACATATGATAAGTAACTACAGGGGAATTTGGGGGGATCACCAGTTGGTGACTGAGAGGTCAGTTGATCCCATTATAGGAATGGAAAATTAAGAAAGAAAGCTCCTGTTTGGATTGAATTGTGCCACCCCACAAGATATGTTCATAATAGAATACCTGGTACAGGTGAAATTGACTTTATTTGAAAATAGAGTCTTTGCAACTGTGATCAAACTCAGATGAGGTTATACCTGAATCAGGTGGCTTTGATCCAGAATGGTCTGTTTCCCTAGAGTAAGAAGAGAAACCAGAGACACAGACACAGGGAGAACACCACATGACCATAGAGGCCAAGTTGGAACAATGATGAATCTGCAGCCAAGGATGCCAGGGATTCCTGGCAACTGCAGAAGCTCTAGGAAAGGCATAGAACACATCCTCCTTTAGAATCTTCATGAAGAGGGTGTCCTGGATGACACCTGAGTGTGGACTGTCCTCCAGAGCCGTGGGAGAGTAAGTGTCTTGTTTTACATCCCCAGTATTGGTACTTTTTATGGCAGCCCCAGGGAAGGAACACAGCTACTTTGGGTGGGGAGACATATTACTGTGAACATCCAAGCAGATATGTCAGGATGGACAAGGGACAGTATGAGATTGTAATTAGAAAGAAGGCTAGGAGCTTGATACACTGGCACAGTTGTCTGGTGGTTCAGTTGGAGTGTCCTTATTTGTTATTTAATTTTTTTAATGTTTATTTTATTTACTTTGAGAGAGAGAGAGAGCGAGAGAGTGAGAGAGCGAGAGAGAGAGAGAGAGCATGAGCAGGGGAGGGACAGAGAGAGAGGGAGAGAGAGAATCCCAAGCAGGCTTCGTGTCATCAGCACAGAGCCCAACTCTGGCATGGAGCCCACAAACTGTGGGATCATGACCTGAACTGAAATCAAGACTATAACGCTTAACCAACTGAACCACCCAGGTGCCCCATTACTTTTTAATTAATTTTTTATTTCAAAAAAAATTAAAGTTTATTTATATTGAGAGAGAGAGAGAGAGAGAGAGAGAGAGAGAGAGATTACCAAGTGGACTCTGCACTGTCAGCACAGAGCCTATTGAACAGTGAGATCATGACCTGAGCCCCAAACAAGTGTCAGACGCTCAACTGACTGAGCCACCCAGGCGCCCAGAAACCTTGTTATTTTGTAAATGGGAAATGGGTAAAAAGAAAATTAAAGGTAAAGGATTTTGGCTTTAGAAGAATCAGAAACGTAATGGTCACTGACATGGGAGACTATTAACCTGCATAGTTTCATAAAAGCTGCCTGAAGGCCATTTCCCAGAGAGTGGCTGATAGCAAGGCTCAGTGGAAGGTGACTGGGAAAATGGACTGAGGATAAATGTGACTTCAGCCAGAAATGCTGGTGGTTTTTTGCATTTACACAGTGCTTTACAATTATTCATGAATGTCTGCATCCTTTGTGTTATTTATTTCCTACAGCACCATGAAACAACATTATCCTTACTTTAAGGCTAAGCACATTCTCGAACAGAGAGATTAAATTCTGACTTGAAATGACAACATTGATGAGGCCAAGATATGAACCCAGACATACAACCTCGAAAAGAATGCTCTTTCCATGCTCAGGAAGATGTTTTAGATTGCTTCCAATTAGCCTTCATTCTTACCAGGTGGAGACTACAGGTTAAAGGGCTGTGATCTGTTGTTCTTAATGTGTTAGTGAGTTTGCTGAGCTTTCGGAGCTTTCCTCACTGTGATTATAATTTTCCATTTTAAGGGTTTAATAATGTTCATACTTTAATTACACAAGAACGATACAGTGTGTCCTCAAAGAGCCAAAGATTTTAATGTATTAAAAACTCGTTCAAATTGTTGTAAGTGTTCTTATATATTCAGGTGCTTGAACATGGGTTTCTTCATGAGTGAAATAGTCTGAAGAGACACAGTGAACCGAGTGTTGGATCCTCTGCACATGATTTGTGCACACGGACGTGATTGTGCGTTTTGTGTGTGGAGGGGACTGGATGACTGATCTATGGCTTCTCTCCACATGTGTGGGCCTCTAGCAATCATGGTCCCGTCCTCATCAGAATCATATACCCCGCTGGTTTGGGCTCCGGAAATTCCTGCGGAGATGAAACAGTTTAGGGGGACCCCTCTGAACCCTGCGGTGCAGGGCATTGTCCAGCTCCAGCCCAGGAGCCCTGCTCCCACCAGAGCCTCCAGGCTCCCACCTCCTGCGAGAGAGGGTGCAGGCCCTGTGTGTGCCAAGCAGGGGGCCGGCTGGAGTTGTCACCGCTGACCATGTGTGGAGTGCGAGTGACCATGTGCATGACATCCCACGTTAGTGGCAGACGCCCTGGTGGGTGACAGTCCCTTCAGAAGGAGCTACTTGTCAGTGTGGTACTGTTACTCCAGATCCTGCCGTGCAGTCTGGCACTGGGGGAGTGCTCACTTCAGCAGTCTGAGCTGTGCCCACTCTGAGGTTGTTCTGTCCTGGTTTTGTTGTTTCCTTTGCCATTTCCGTCTGTTTTCACATTTTGTTTGTTTGTTTGTTTTCAATAGTTTATTATCAAATTGGTTTCCATATAACACCCAGTGCTTCTCCCCACTAGTGCTCCCCACCATGACCATCACCCCTCTCCCTCCCTCCCCCTCCCCCTTCAGTCCATGGTTCATTTTCAGTATTCACTCTCCCCAGCTTCTTTCCGCCTCCCTCTCCCCATCTTCCTCTGCCAGGTCTCTCCTGTTAGACCTATGAGTGCAATATCTGGTATCTATCCTTCTCTGCCTGACTTATTTCGCTTAGCATGACACCCTCGAGGTCCATCTCCTTTGCTACAAATGGCCATAGTCATTCTCTTCATTGCCATATAGTACTCCACTGTATATATATACACACCACATTTTCTTGACCCATTCATCAATTGATGGTCACTTATGCTCTTTCCATGATTTGGCTATTGTAGAAAGTGCCGCTATGAACATTGGGGTACATGTGCTCCTATGCATCAGCACTTCCGTATCCCGTTGGTAAATCCCTGGCAGTGCTATTGCTGGGTCATAGGGGAGTTCTATTGATAGTTTTTTGAGGAGCCTCCACACTGTTTTCCAGAGCGGCTGCACCAGTTTACATTGCCACCAACAGTGTAGGAGGGTGCCCGTCTCTCCACACCCTAGCCAGCATCTATATTCTCTTGACTTGTTCATTTTAGCAACTCTGACCGGTGTTAGATGGTATCTCAGTGTGGTTTTGATTTGAATTTCCCTGATGATGAGTGTCGCTGAGCATTGTTTCATGTGCCTGTTGGCCATCTGGATGTCCTCTTTGGAGAAGTGTCTATTCAGGTCTTCTGCACATTTCTTCACTGGATCATTCATTTTTCATGTATGGAGTTTAGTGAGCTTCTTGTATATTTTGGATACTAACCCTTTCTCTGATATGCCATTTGCCACTATCTTTTCCCATTCTGTCGGTTGCCTATTAGTTTTTTTTTATTGTTTCCTTAGCCTTGCAGAAGCTTTATATCTTGATGAGGTCCCAGTAGTTCATTTTTGTTCTTGATTTCCTTGCCTTTGGGGATGTGTCGAGGAAGAAATTGCTGCGATTGAGGTCTAGGAGGCTGTTTCCTGCTTTTTCCTCAAGGGTTTTTATGGTTTCCTGTCTCACATTCAGATCCTTTATCCATTTTGAGTTTATTTTTGTGAATGGTGTAAGAAAGTGGTCTAATTTCATTCTTCTACATGTTGCTGTCCAGCTCTCCCAACACCATCTGTTGAAGAGGCTGTCCTTTTTCCATTGGACACTCTTTCCTGCTTTGTCAAATATTAATTGGACATATACTTGTGGGTCCAGTTCTGGGCTCTCTATTCTATTGCATTGGTCCATGTGTCTGTTTTTGTGCCAATACCATACTGTCTTGATGATGACAGCTTTGTAGTAGAGACTAAAGTCTGGGATTGTGATGTCTCCCGCTTTGGTTTTCTTCTTCAATATTACTTTGGCTATTCAGGGTTTTTTTTTGTGGTTCTATACGAATTTTAAGATAGTTTCTTCTAGCTTTGAGAAGAATGCTGATGCAACTTTGATGGGGATTGCATTGAATGTATAAATTGCTTTGGGTAATAATGACATTTTCACAGTGTTTATTCTTACGATCCATGAACACGGAATGTTTTCCATTTCTTTGTGTCTTCTTCAATTTCCTCCATAAGACTTCTATAGTTTTTGGCATAAAGGCCTTTTACATCTTTCGTTAGGTTTATTCCTACGTATTTTATGGTTTTTCGTGCAATTATGAATGAGATCTGTTTTTTGCTTTCTCTTTCTGTTGCTTCATTTTTGGTGTATAAGAATGCAACTGATTTCTGTACATTGACTTTGTACCCTGCAACTTGTGATTCAACAAAAAAGAGAACTACAGGCCAATATCCTTAATGAATAGAGATGCAAAAATACTCAACAAGATACTAGCAAATTGAATTCTACAGCATATAAAAAGTATTATCCATTATGATCAAGTGGGATTTATTCCTGGGTTACAAGGCTGGTTCAATATTCACAAATCCATTAATGTGATATACCACATCCACAAAACAAAAGAAAAAATTATATGATCCTGTAGATAGATGCTGAAAAGCATTTGACAAATACAACATCTCTTCTTAATAAAAACCCTCGAGAAAGTTGGGATAGATGGAACTTACTTAAACATCATAAAAGCCATTTACGAAAAGCACACAGCCAATGTTATAACTTTCCCTTTTCGCAGACGATGTGATACTCTACATGGAAAACCTGATTGACTCCACCAGAAGCCTTCTAGAACTGATCAACGTTTTCACATTTTGTGAGCATCTCTGTTCTCTGTTCAACTCGAATCTCTGTATATGTTTCCTCTCTGTTTCAGCTTCTGTTATTTGTCTGTGTGGATTTGTCTTCTGTCTCTTTCTCCTTTTTTGAAGGTTTTCTTCTCCACTCTCCCCACTCAGGCTCTTTATCCGTGTGTCCAGCGGTGACCACAGAAACCCCCACACAGGGCAGCAGTGCAGATGGCAGCATCTCTCTGAGGTAGGTGGTATTGTTCCTGCTCCTTCCCGCAGACGGAGGCTGAGAGTGAGGAAGAGGGTCAGATTGCTGGAACATTCAGAGACCAGAAATGGCCTGAGAATGAATGGCTGAACTGCCAAAGACTTGGGTCTTTCTGATGAAGGACTGTTCTGACTGCTCCATCCTCACAGAGAGGACCATGTCAGGTCCCTGCCCGGGAAGGATTCCTGCTCCTTCCTTTTTCTACTATGCTGTTTTCTGTAAAATCATATTCCAATTAGCATTCCTTTTAGTCCACATTTCTGATTGCTTACAAATCCCTAATAATGTGTCTTTTTTTGCCTAAACTTACCTTTTCTTAATGTGATTTTATCATTCGCATTTCATTCATTAAAAACTACTTGAGATCATATATATTACTTTTATTAGTTTCCTTGTTTTCTGTTTCTTACAGTCATAGTTATACTATTAGGCACAGTGTTACATAAAATATGTTCAGTTTAAAGAATAATTAAAAAATGAATGCTCATGTTATCACCTCCTTGTTCACTAGAACCTTGGACAGAACCTTGGCTGGCCTGTACCCAATTACATACCCTTCTCTTCCCTTTGTTGTTGTTGTTGTTGTTGTTGTTGTTTAATAGTTTATTTATTTTTGAGGCAGAGACAGAGACAAAACATGAGTTGGGAAGGGGTAGAGAGAGGGAGACACAGAATCTGAAACAGGTTCCAGGCTCTGAACTGTCAGCATGGAACCTGACGTGGGGCTCGAACCCATGAACCTTGAGATAATGACCTGAGCCTAAGTTGGTCGCTTAACTGACTGAGCCACCAAGGCACCCCCTATCTCTTCCCTTTGATGGTGACCTCTTATTAGCCACATTTTCTTTTTATCATTTCTAGATTTTTTTCAGTTTAAACATTTTATTGGCTTGCTGCTGTCTACAGAAAAACATTTGTAATTTTTTAATAGTTTATTGACAAATTGGTTTCCATATAACAACCAGTGCTATTCCCCACAAGTGCCCTACTCCATTACTACCACCATCCTTCCCGCTCTCCATCCACATTCAACCCACGTTTCATTTTCAATATTCAATAGTTTCTCAGGTTTTGCATCCCTATCTCTCCCCAATTCTCTTTCCTCCTCCCCCTCCCCATGGTTCTCCATTAGGTTTCTCCTGTTAGACCTATGAGTGCAAACATATGGTATGTGTCCTTCTCTGCCTGACTTATTTCGCTTAGCATGACACCCTCGAGGTCCATCCACTTTGCTACAAATGGACAGATTTTATTCTTTCTCATTGCCATGTAATACTCCATTGTATATATGTACCACTCACAGTTGCACAAAACCCATAAAATACCTAGGACGAAACCTAACCAAGGATGTAAATGACCTATATGATGAAAATGATAGAAAACCTATGAAAGAAATTGAAGAAGACATCAAGAAATGGAAAAATACTCCTTGCTCATGGATGAGAAGAATAGACATTGTGAAAATGTCATTACTACACAAAGCAATCTACACATTCAATGCAATCCCCATCAAAATTACACAAGCATTCTTCTCAAAGCTAGAACAAGCTATCCTAAAATTCGTATGGAACCACAAAAGACCCTCAATAGCCAAAGTAATATTGAAGAAGAAAACCAAAATGGGAGGCATCACAATCCCAGATTTTAGCCTCTACTAGAAAGGTGTCATTCCTAGATATAATTATAATTTTTTACTGCCATTATATTCTTGTTACCCACGTTTGAGTCCATCAACAGGAGTTCTTTTTACTGGGTTTTTTATGTAGAGGGATGGATTTCTTTGTAACTTGCATGATTTGCTCAGCACTTTTGTGTGAACAGCATTGTTTCCATTTGTTTAGATGTAGTTTCATTCATATTCTTGTAGAGTACACACTTTTGTATGAATATTCCGCAATTCACCCAGTTTATGGTTGATGGTCGTTAGAATTGTTTGGAAGTTTTGGTTAATACAAACAATGGTGCTGTTGAACATTCTTTTTTTTTAATTTTTAAGTATTTATTTTTTTCCATAATATTTTATTGTCAAATTGCTTTCCATACAACACCCAGTGCTCTTCCCCTTAAGTGTGTGTCTTTGGACAGGTGACCGAGCTTTACCCTAGATCACACTGCATCAAGAAATGTGAGTGTGGGTCAGAATGACTAGATTGTGCCACACTGTTTTCAGAGTGATTTGACCATGTAAGGCTCACAGCAGCAAGTGAGGCCTGGGAAGAAAAGAGGTCCGTCTTCAAGACACCCAGATTATAATGTCTTTGCCAATTCTCCCCATAACTATCAGGATGGCATCTGCCTAGTGTGGGAATAGCTTAACAAATTCAAATGTAAGAAAAGTGTGTGTGTGCGTGTGTGTGTGTGTGTGTGTGTGTGTGTGTGTGTGTGTGTTTATTTCTGAGACAGAGAGAAGGAGAGTATGAACCAGGGAGGGGCAGAGAGAGAGGGAGACACAGAATCCAAAGCAGGCTCCAGGCTTCTGGCTGTCAGTATGGAGCCAGAGGCGCGGATTGGGAGCTGGACCCAGGGACTGCACTCCTGAACTGCAAGATCAGGACCTGAACTGAAGTCAGAAACTCAACGAATGGGCCACCCAGTTGCCTTCAAATGCAAGAATAGTTTTAGCAGGAGGGAGTTTATCTCTACAGGCTGAACATGATAAAGATTTCTTTGATCATCACGACAGTTTTGACCTGCTCCATTTCCTGACCTGGGCCGGTTCACCCCTCCTTATGTAAACTGGTGGTCCCCGCTCCTGGGAGGTCACCATATTGATGCTGAAATTACTGTGAACACCGGATCTACATAGTGCAGTACACCCCGAGCTCCTGGGCTCAAGCCAACCTCCTGGCTCAGCCTCCCAAGTAGCTGGCACTGCAGGTGCGCACCACCGAGCCCGGCAAAGAATTCTTTGAAATCAGCCACAAAGTACCCATCAACTTCCTTCCATTTCCCTTAGTGATTATTTATAACTCTCCTGATAATTCAAATTCAACTTGATCTTAAAAGCAAGACACGGTGAATATAAATAAAAAATATATGTTTTATTAAAGAAGCATAATTTAAAAAATTGAGTACATCATTAAAACCTATGAATATAAATTAAACAATGATTTAGAGGATTTGAGGTTCCTCCCCCAAGAACATTAAAAGTTGGGTAGAATTTGGTGGCCCTCCTTTATATTCTAAAGATTATGTGCTAAGATTAGAATGTGCCTAATTATTAGCTCAGTGATCCCACATAAGTTGGTTATAAATGAGATTAAAGGAAAGTTTATCTGCATATTTACATTTAAAATTAAGTAACTGAATGGATTCTTACTTATATAAATATTTGGGCCATTTGTGAAGAAAAAATCTTCAATGTTTTGTAAAACATCTAGGTTATTCACAGGTGGGAGCTAAGGTAGCTGGGGAGGTCTAGGGACTTATTTGTCTTCTCTCAGACATGTGAACTAATAGAAGAGACAGATTAGGTCTCCTCTGGCATTGTCCTCCACAGTCATTGTCCCTGAGGGTTGGCAGCTCTGGGCAGCTCAGTGACATGGGCTCATTAAGAGTGTGGGGCATCCGTTCCCCAGTGACAGCAGGGGAGGAACGTGGTTCTCTGCACCAGCCCAGTCACAGCTCAGTGTCACAGCAGCCTCCTGCCTGGTCATAAGGGTGTCCCTGTCACAAAGGCAGGTCATTTTGTTCAGGAAACCGTCTGAAAGTTTGCAATTGTCTTCATCTTTGGCCTCTAAAGGCAAAGTCCAGATCTCTGGTACCACATGCAGCCCTGTGAAGTCATCCTGAGAAAGGGTCCCTTTCCTTAAGCAGAATGTATGGATGGCCCAGGGCTGGTATAGTCAACCTTGAGTTTACTGCCACACTGATTCTACATGTCCTTGTTCCAATTCCTGGAACTGTATTTAGGCAGTAACTTGAAATGGATGCAGGGAAATAGCTTAGATCCAACAGAGAAGGTGAGAAAAGGTGAGTAAAATGCAACTAAGTCTCTGTTTAGCTCTAGGAATTAACAAATTAGTTTATTTCCAGTTCCAAAAGTTCTTGAAACAAAACAGGTAATGGTTTGCATATATGGTCTGTTGTCTAAAGGAACAGACTATGGTCATTTGTCGAATAAAGAATTAAATATAATTGTCCATTAGAAAGGGAACCAAGTCATTCCTAGACATTTAATTCTACTTTATGACGTTCATTATACCTCTGTATGAATGTGGGGGAAATAATTTAAATATCATGTTTATTAATATTAAATTATTCCCTTTATGCATAAGTGTGAAAGTATTAGACTACATGCTCCCCTACTTTCCCTTTGATTCCTCATTGTCTGTGAAATGAGACAAATTTTTTCTTTATGCACAAAATTCATTGCCAGTATTTACATTTTGAAAATGCTCATTTTCTACCTTATCAGTTACCGAAATATCTAAAATATGCATGGAGATTTTAAATGCTAGGTTGAAAATTACAACAGGGAAGTTCCATTCATTGAATATTATGTCAGTGCATCTTTATTTCGACTTTATTATTAACAATGTATGATGATCATTCATGTGAATACAAATATCAATCTGAAAAAGACAAAATTATGATGATAGTTGAATATTCATTCATCATTGCCTAATTGACGAATTAGACAAATGACAACTTGTGTGCATGTTCCTGTGTGTGTGTGTGTGTGTGTGTGTGTGTGTGTGATTGCACTGAGGTGATGTGTGAAGTACACTAGGTCCCATCCTTCCATCCTTGCCCACTATCATGAATGGACTATGGTAAGAACACTGTTGGGGACCTGCTCAGATGCTCTTCACCTACTGGTGCTCCAATCCAAACCCTATTTGGTACTAGTGTGGGTCTGAGGTTCCCAGCCATTCCCTTCTTGAGAGCATTGCCGTCAGCTGAAGGGAGCCATGTTGCCAGGCAGTCTAGGGAACAGGGTGGGGGCAGGCCACAGTCCCTGGCCGATTTATGGGATGTACAAATGGCTACCAATGCCAAGGCATGAACGCAATGGATGCAATTCATGCTCCAGAGCCATGATGTCTAATGCTTTAGTAAGTAGGCACAGGAAGCTATTTACATTTAAATCATTATAATTAAATAAAATGTAAACCTCAGTTTCTTAGCTAGGACATTTTAAATGATCAGGTAGTGACAGATGCAGAGTGGGTATAGGATTGGAGAGTGAGGACAGAGTATTTCTACCATCACACATGGATGGTTCTACTGGAGAGTTCTGCCCAGCTTCTCATGAGATCAGGCTCCTGCTCTGTTCCACTAGAGACCACCTCCTTGTTTAGCAGCATTCTCTGCTCCGTTTTCCTTCCATCACCCCATTTCTCCCGAGAGCATTCCCTGAATAAACAACACGCAGTGGAATTCCTCCTTCACCCTCTTCTTCCATAGAACCTGCCATGCAGCAGCGTCAGTGTCCATCAGTTCTCTCATTTCCTGTCTAGTGACGGCTACATCCCCTCACTTGCTCATCCTCCATTGTCATCGGGGGCCTGTTCTCCTATATCTGAGATCAGCTCAGCCCTATGAGAGGGAAGCATCATGAAAGCAGTAGTGATCCAGTCCTAGCACTGAGGCTGCAGAAATCCTGCCCGCATTTTCTCAGGATTCATTCAAGAATTGGATGGGGCCCAGTGTGTGTGTCAATATATTAATGAATGTTATATATTTGGAAGTCTTAAATAGAGACATTATCTCAAGATCTTTGTGCTTAAAATGTGTATTGTGCATACTGAGCATCTGATTTTGTGGAAATATGTATTCTTACACTATAACGTAGAGTTGTAAGTCAGCATTGAGCTATTATGGTAATTGGAAACTACTACTCTATCATCTTATGTGTGTCAGTACTAAGCACTTAACGTCTCGCATTTGATCCAGGTCTCTTAATTATTATCGTAACATTGTGTTCTTCTGAGATGTCATTTTAATTATATACCTTCTTGATGTTAATTATTACATAGAATGGCAATATATTTGTTTTGTGGATTCTGTTTGTTTTTACTTTAACTCATAACATTTATTTCTCTCCATATATAACCTGTGATTTTTTCAAGTATTTACCTTTCACATGCAAAGTACTAATGTATTTGTAATCTAGAACCGGACTTTCCTGCATATGTCATATCATATAGTTGCTCAGGACGCACACTTTGCTCCTGTGCCATGGAAGGACATGTTCCATATTTCCAGCCAGTCTTATTTACATAGTTTATCTCAGAGGAATCAATCTCTCTTACTGCATCTAGTCATTTGATGCTACCAAGCATAGATGATGGTTCTTAGTCTAACTTCACCAGTCTTTAAATATGATAAGAAGGAAAAGAAATGAGATTTCCCAGTAACCTCAGTGGACACATGTCATTCTCTTGGAAGATGGCTCTGTGTGGTGCACCAGCTTTAAGACAGGTGGATGTGGAGTAGGGGAGGAGAAAGGAAATAAAATGACCCAGATCAGCAGATTGTCCTCTTGAAAATCGATGGGAGAAGGCATTTCACAGCCTGATTTCTCCCTTATCCAGTGTTACTGAAGGATAATAATTTTCCTGAATTGTGATGAGGAAAAGCAATAGCAGTGAGATGATGGACTATGACATGAGCACCGTAGTTCCCTCCTCGTGTGCTCTCAGCAAGACACTGGACTCAGCTATAACATGCAGGGACATTGACATTCTGGTGTTGCTTTTGTGAGCATCTCCTTTGTCTGACATTTTTTCAACTGAAAATTATAATCATTTTTATATTTCCTAGATAGATAGCCATTACGTATTCTTTTACACACACACACACACACACACACACACACACACACACACACAACACACACAATCCTGGAAAGCATCAAATCATATGTACAAGTTCATCTCACTGAGGTTTTATTTTTCCTCAACTGTCTTCTTTGTCCTTATTGATGTAATATTGTTAACATATATCATTTTATTCTAATGGCGCAATAGTATTCTGGTGTTTTCTTGCGATGTATTTACATTTCATTTTTGCCCTTTCTCACTTTGGTACTGCTTCTTTCTCAGGCACATCAAAAAGTTTGTAGCAATTGGTTTCAGATAAATGCATCTGTATGCGTGCTTGTGCATGAGACTGACCATGGTTTGTTGTTTGTTGCTCTTCTGAGCAGGTGTGAGTCGGAGGACACGTCATGTTGTTGCACATTTAGACTGTCACAGATGACTTTAGTCTTAGAAGAATTAGAAATATACTGTATGCCCAACCATTTGAATATGACAGAACTGAAATACTCATTTTCGGATGCCTCTTTGGTCAGTTTATAAACTATCCTTCTTCTTCAGTAGTAAGCACTGCATGCAAATAATCATCACCCAGCCTCATATCCCACAATGTGTTGGGTCCAGTGTCACTAACTCTGCAAGGTCGCTCCCAGAAAGGTGATACTTGACATAATGTGGACAAATGTCTGAAATTTGGTATAATACCAAAATATTGTTTTTTATACCTTTTCTTATACTACTTTAAGTTTTGCATTATAGCTCTTTGACCTGTCATTGCTTTGAGAATGAATCTGTCTTTATCTCTGTGTGTTCATCTATTTACTTATTTTGTCATAGGGAGTGATGATAAGTTGGATAACTTTTTTAAATGTTTGTACTGATTACGATGTCAATAAGGAATAGTCCTACCTCTTTCAGGAATTTTAGGATATCTAATTGGTAATGTGTGAAATGGATATCTGCATAAGGTAGAAAAAAGTGTTGGCCAATGGATTTTACAGTTCTGATTCTGGCTGGGTCTTCATGGCCCATGAATGTTCAGAGTTGCTCTTAAATCGGTATGTACTTTGAAGCATGGTTCAGGTAAATGTAAGCACTGTAATTGAATGGTGGTGTTCTCAGGTTCTTTCTTTGGGTATTTAGTTGTTTTCCTCACATACCAAAAAAACTGTGGCTTTCCCAAATATAATACATTAGTTAGAGAGGCAATACTGCCAAAATGTTGATGCAGAAATAGTAGGGATTTTGAATGTAATTGAATTCTTTGTATAAGTACACTCCAGGTCTTAAGTTCCTACATCAGAATGGTTTTTCCACATTATGTTGTATTATATACATATGTACTTTAAATGTTTATTTATTTATTTCAAGAGAGAGAGAGAGAGAGAGAGACAGAGAGAGAGAGAGAGAGAGAGAGAGAGAGAGAGAGAAGGAAATGTGCAGAGAGAGAGGGGGAGAATCAGAATCCCAAGCAGGTGTGGTGTGTCAGCAAAGAGTCGGACACAGGGTTCAACCCATGACTCATGAGATCATGACCCCAGCTGAAGTCAGATGCTTAACCAACTGATCCACCTAAGTGCCTCCATAGTATATTTTAATACATATAAGTTGTGAGGAAATCCAGTTGTGTAGTATCATGAGATATATATTGTTAGAACATCTCTTCTCTGTGCATCTGTTTGATTCTTTCTGATAGCTCTCCCTCGTTTTCCCTTATACATTTTTGTAGTACTTTAAGTCCTAGTAAGTGCAGACTGATACACCTTATGTTCCTATGACTGATGCAAACAAATGATCCATTATTTGGTTTTCTTATATATTAATGACTTATATTTTGTGATAATGCGAACCGTATTGATATAAGCTATGTCATTCCATTGAGTACATCATTTATTCAAATTATTTCTCATAAAGTCCATGGCCTTGTCTTTTCATATGATCAATTCAACCACTGCCAACTTTTTTTCTTTTTGAAGATGTCTTTTAAACATTGCTAAATACTTGGCCTTGAATGGAAATGTGGTAAGAAAGGATGGAACAGAAAAATGGAAGTTCTTTCACTGGATTTATCCTGCTGGGTTTCTCTGACCGACCTCAACTGGAGAGAGTCCTCTTTGTGGTTCTTCTGATCTTCTATCTGCTCACCCTGCTGGGAAACACAACCATCATTGCACTGTCCCACCTGGACCCACAACTTCACACTCCCATGTACTTTTTCCTCTCCAACCTGAGCTTACTGGACCTGTGTTACACGACCAGCACTGTCCCTCAGCTCCTGGTCCATCTCAGGGGGGCAGACAAGTCTATCTCCTTTAGCAGCTGTGTAGCTCAGCTGTTCTTCTCTCTAGGGTTGGGATGCACAGAATGCATCCTCCTAGGGGTGATGGCATTTGACCGCTATGCAGCCGTCTGCAGGCCCCTGCACTACATGGTGATCATGCACCCTCGTCTCTGTGCCCTGATGGCTTCTGGATCGTGGTTCATTGGTTTTGCCAACTCCTCATTGCAGACAGTGCTTATCTTTCTTGTACCACTTTGTGGGAAAAATAAAATAGACCACTTCTTTTGTGAGGTCACCCCACTGCTCAAGCTTGCCTGTGTTGACACCACTGCGAATGAGTCTGAGATCTTCTTTGCCGGTGTGATCATTCTCCTCATACCCGTGGCATTAATCACGTTCTCCTATGGTCAGATTGTCAGGGAAGTGTTAAGAATAAAGTCAGCTGTAGGACGGAGAAAAGCTTTCGGGACATGTGGGTCCCACCTCACAGTGGTCTCTCTGTTCTACGGCACGGCCATCTATGCTTACCTGCAGCCCAGCAGCAGCCACTCCCAGGATCAGGGCAAGTTCATTGCTCTCGTCTACACCATTATCACCCCCATGGCCAACCCCTTCATCTATACCCTGCGGAACAAGGACGTGATGGGAGCAATGAAAAAGGTGCTCTGTAGGGGCTCTGACTCCAGATAACTGGGGGGAAGACCCTGTGATGGAAGACTTTGAATGCCTGTGTCTTTAAGATTTTTGTGCCCTCAATAGTTCTCCTGACAACTCTCAAGAGAACTTTTTAATTCATTGTTTCATGCAAGCGAGTGTCAAACTCTAAGTTCATGGACTCATTGCATCCTCCAGAGATGCTGATGTAGTGTTCCTAGTCTATCTGCATCATATTAATATTGTAAAAAGTTTCACAAGATTTTCTTATTTCACCCCATTTGGGAACACTATTCCATTTCTAATTGCAACGGACAGTTACACACACAATAAAAGCAAAGCAAAATAAGAATAGAAGCCAGCAAACACTGTGATATATATCACTACTGCAGCATTACTGGACCTAGCAATTGCTGGAGGCTATTGCTTATTCTCACATTTTGATCACAGCTCATTTACAATGTTCATGGTCTGAGTAGATCACAACTTTTTCCAGAAGTAGGAGGGCAACTGTGGGAAAAACAAACTTAGGCTCAGGGAAAACTTGTTAACATCTATCCTGATAAAGCCATTCAGATATTAGGCTGTGGTGTAATGTCACCACTCTGATAATGTTTTCATTTTGAAACACAATTCTTTGTTTTTCTAATTTTTCTTTTTTTCTCTTCTTTTAAAAAAATTTTAATGTTTATTTGTTTTTGAGAGAGAGTGAGACAGAACACAAGTGGGAAAGAGACAGAGAGATAGGGAGACAATGTATCTGAGCAGGCTCCAGGCTCCGAGCTGTCAGCACAGAGCCCAACGTGGGGCTGGAATTCACAAACTGGGAAATCATGTCCTGAGCTGAAGCTGGACACTTAACTGATTGAGCCACCCACATGCCCCTCAAATTTTTCTTGTTTGAAATAAATTTGTATTATTTTAGTTTTAAATTAAATTTTTATTTTAATTTCATTAGCATTAACCTACAGTTATTATATTACTTTCTGTTGTACAATATAGTGATTGAACATTTTCATCATCACAAGTACTCTCTTTAATTTCCATCACCTATTTAACCTATTCTACCCCAGATCCTCTCTTGTGGCACCAATGATCCCACAGAAGGCAAGGGAGATTCTTAGTTTATGTGTCCCTACCTTGTTCTGGCTTTAGGACTGTCATGTGTTCACATAACGGCAGTGTGTATAGTGGAGGATTACTGCACTCTGAGCAGACCCTATACACCCTGCTAACTCACTACTGGACCAGTCATCAGAGTGCAGTCACCCCTGTAAGACACCCCTGTATCTCCTAGTCTGCACATTTCACCGCTACTGTTTGCCAGAGACCTGCTGTGACCAGGCTCACTCAGGAGACAAGAGCAGGTTAGAGGTCCCTGGTAACCCCACCCTTTGCAGGTGACTTCTTTTTTTTAATATTTTTTAAACTTTTATTTATTTTTGAGAGACAGAGCATGAATGAAGAAGAAGGAGAGAGAAAGGGAGACACAGAATCCGAAGCAGGCTCCAGGCTCTGAGCTGGCAGCAGAGCCTGATGCAGGGCTTGAACCCATGGACTGCAAGATCATGACCTGAGCCAAAGTCAGACACTTAACTGACTAAGCCACTCAGGCGCCCCTAGAGATGCCTCTTTTCGGATGCTTGTTTTGTGACATAGGTGGGAGCTTTCTTTCGCCATTGTGGTATTGTGGCACGGTTGAGACCTGATGGAGCAGACTTTGGGAACCACGGTGTGTGGACACGTGGTTTGTAGGGGAAGCGGAGCTGGGTGTAAATGCAGAAAGGAGAGGGTGAATGACTGGAGGTCAGAGGGTCAGGGTAAGTCCTCCCTGAGGTGGCCTTAGGAACAGGACACTGGCTTCTGGGAGGAGACATTTCCTTCTTTCCTCAGGGCTCTTCCAGCCATTTGGAATTAAATTGACATGAGACAGTAACAGGAGAAAACACCTAAAGTTTTATTACCTGCACATGGAGGCTTAGTTTGGAAATTGAAACCCAAACAAATGAGCAAAATAGGTGGTTTTTACACCTTTTGTAGAGAGACAAATGTGTGCAGAATTGACAGGAGAAAGAAAAACAGGGGTTTGGAGTTTCAGTTAGTGGAGAATGCTGAGTGGTATTTGGGATGAGGCAGTGGCTTTAAACAAGTAGGGGTTTATTTGTGCACCTTTCTCACCTCTAAGGTCCCTACTCATGGTGATGAGTGTTCTTGTTTACTTCTTAGTCCTGGGAGGGTACCTTTCATATGGGAGATGTTTCCTGCATCCAGGGGGACAGAGGAGGGTGTGATGTCCTCACACCTGCCTTTCCCCAGTAGCTTCTATTCAAAGTAATCACTATGCCATTGAGGTCCTTGTTGGGGGGGTCTCCCTGAGTTCCCACATTTGCTCCATTTAAAAATTTTAATTCCGTTGATTTACATTGTTGGGTGGGTTTATTTTAACCAACGGATAAATGAAATCTATGAGGTCTCTAAGAAGTGTAAGTTCTTTTGATTAGTGAACCATTTCTGAGGATGGTTTCAACCTCTTTTCAGAATGAGGTTGTTCAGCTGTTGCACCTGTGTGTTGAATCTCAGAGAAGTATCCTGGACATTTGTCCTGATTGGGTTATTTGGGATCTTCATGATCAATAGAATGTTATAGTCAATGGTCAAAGCCTTTTATGGGGTCCCATTCCCCCAAATCTGTGGTAGCAAGTTACTCATAATACTTTCTCACATTTGTAAGTCCCTTTTCAAGCCTTTGGAACATGAAATAGTTTTTGCAAGATTCTTTTTGGAAAGCTGCTTTATATTAACTTATCTCAAATGAGAACTCTGTTTTAATGTATTTAAAGGAAGCATGTTAGCTAACAATGTGTCATTTTTAGCATAAAATCAACCTCTCTCAAGTTTCACTGCCCTCCATGGAAAAACCAGTCTATCCTTCCCCTAGAATGTTCCTCTTCGTACTGCACCACAAGATGTTACGTTTTGGCTTGAATTTGGGTTGTATCCAACCTCTATCACATATTATATCATATCATGTATTCTATCATATATATCAATCTATTACAAACACACAGACATACACGCGTATAAACCTGGGCCCCACATGCAATCTCTTATAGGTCAATCTCTCAACACTTCTGTGAAGATGACTAGTAGAAGATAATGTGTTTCCTTTAGTTTGTACTTCTTAGAAGTGACAGGCTTATAAATGATGTATTTCCCCTGTTTTCTCAAATATGTACAAATACACCCAAGTTAATTTGTTAATAGTTTATTCCCATAGGTTATTTTGAAAACAAAATACCACATATCAGGAGAGGGTGGGAGTATCTGCTATTGACAGGATCTTGTACTGCTCAAGAGCTCCATGGAACAAACTGTACCCCCTTTGCTTTCACTATAGATACACATAGAAATGCCAGTCTTTCAGTCTCTGCATTGAAGGAATGGATCACAAAGAGTGGGCTGTGTTTGTAGGTGGAGTAATGCTAAGACACTCTTATTTAGCAACTTTGCAGGGACAATTTTGTATTAAAGAGCCACAAAAATCTGACCTTAGGAAAGAAATTGTAAGTGGGGTGAAAGAAATGAAGGATAGCCCTTGTTTGTATTTATTTTTTATTATATATACAAGGATATAATTGATACATAACACTGAACAAGTTTAAGGAGTATACATACTTTCACATTTATGTGAATATACATTTAATAACATTATTGCCACCATTGTGTTAGCTAACACGTCCATCATGTCACATAATTACTGTCTCTTCTTCGTGGTGAGAACATTCAAGATCTATCTACTCTCTTAGCCACTTTCAAGTTGATAATACTATAATATTAACCATAATCACCATTCTGCACATTAGGCGCTCAGGACCTACTCATCTTATGACTGGAAGTTTGAATGCTTTGCCCAACACCTCCCACTTCTCTTATCTCCTTAACCCCTGGTAACCACCATTCTACCGTCTCTACATGCTAAGCTCTTCTAGATTCCACAAATATGTGAGATCACATAGCCCTTGTCTTTCTCTTCAGACTTGTTCTTGTTGTTGCAAATGACAGGATTTCCTTCCTTCTCAAGGCTGAATCATTTTCCTTTAGATATGTGTGCCTCATCTTCTTTATCTACTCATCTGTTTGGACAGTTAGGCTGTTTTCATATCTTGGAAATTATGGTAATCCTACAGTGAATTTGGGAAGGCATATATCTTTCCAATATTCCAATTTCATTTCTTTTGGATATGTACCTTGAAGATGATTGCTGGATATGATAATAGTTTCATTTAAAGGTTTTAGGGGGACCTCTATGCTGCTTTCCATAGTGGTTCTACAAATTTACATTCCCACCAACCATGCATAAGAGTTCCCTCACCAAATCTTGTTCTCTTTTGCCTTTTTGATGATAGTCAATCTAACAGGTGTGAGATGATATCTGATTGTGGTTTTTGCTTGCATGATGATTAGTGACATGGAGTATCTTTCATGTATGTATTTGCCATTGGTAAGTCTTCTTTGGAAAAATGTCTACTTGGCTCTTCTGCCCATTTTAAAATATGGAATTGTTTTTTATGTATGCTACCGATTTGCATGAGTTCTGCTGATATTTTGGATAGTAAACACATCATCAGGTAGAATATTTGTAAATATTTTCTCCCATTCTATAAGTTGACTTTCCATTTCATTGATTTTTAGTTTGATATGGTCTCACATTAATTTTTGGCCTTTGTTGCTAGTGGTTTTGGGTCATATTTAGGCTCTGGGCTGAAATTTGGATCACAAACAGTAGGCTGTTTGTGTTATAGGATATTATAACACCATCATTTGGTAACTGTCACAATGTCCAATGTTAAGCCATTTTCTACATATTTTCTTCTAGGAGTTTTAGAATTTCTGATCTTATGTTTTCATCTTAACCCATTTCAAGTTAATTTTTGTAGGTGGTGTGTTAAGGGCTCCAATTTAATTTCATTGAGTGTAGTTACCCAGTTTTCAAGACCATTTATTAAAGATACTGTTTCCCAATGAATATTCTATTTCTTGAGCCAGTGCTATACTGTTTTACTTACTAGAGCTTTATAATATAGTTTGAATTAGGAAGGGAGCTGTTTCCTATTTTACTCTTATTTGTCAGGGTGGCTTTGGCAATTGGAGACTTTTGTGACTCCATACAGATTTTAGGATTTTTTTCCTATATCTGTGAAAATGTCACTCAAATTTTGATAAGGAATGCACTAAGTCTATACATGGTTTTGAGTAGTGTGGACATTTTAGCAGTATTAATTCTTTCAATTAGTGAACACAGGATATCTTCATTCTTCTTCACTTTATTTCATCAACATCTTATCATTTCAAGTGTACAAAACTTTTGCCTCTTTGGCTAAATTTATTCCTAAGTGTTCTATTGGTTTTGGTGTGATTGTGAATGGGATTAAAAAGCTGTTTTACATATTTTGTTGCTATTGTAGAGACTGGAAACTCATTTTCATATATTGAGTTTATGTTGTGCACTTTATTAAAGTTGTTGATGAGTTCTAACAGTTTGTTTGTGGTGTCTAGGTTTTTCTGTATATAAGATCATATCATTTTCAATAAAGTAGATTATGGCTTTTTAATTTTTTGGATGCCATTTATTTCTTTTCTTGCCTTATTGCTCTGGCTGGACTTCATTTTTTAAAAATGATTTTAAAAATAAAAAATAAAAAATTGTACTAAGTCCAAGCTAGTTAACATATAGTGTAATAATGGTTTAGGGGTAGAATTTAGTGATTTATCACCTACATAAGCACCCAGTGCTCATCCCAACAACTGCCCTCCTTAATGTCCATCACGCATTTAGCGCATCACCCTACCAACACCCCAAAGCAACCTTCAGTGTGTTCTCTGTATTTAAGACTCTCTTAAGGTTTGCCTCTCTGTTTTTATCTTATTTTTCCTTCCTTTCCCCTATGCCTATCTGTTGTATTTCTCAAGTTTCACATATGAGTGAATTCATATATTTGTCGTTCTCTGTCTGAGATATTTTGCTTAGCATAATACACTTTAGTTCCATCCATGTTGTTGCAAGATTTCATTCTTTTTGATTGCTGAGTAATATTCCATTGTATATATATACCATATCTTTACCCATTTGTGAGTTCATGGACATTTACATTTGGGCTCTTTCCATAATATGGCTATTGTTGATAGCATTGCTATAAACATTGGAGTGCATGTGCTCCTTCAAATCAACATTTTTGTATCCTTTGGGTAGATGCCTACTAGTTCAATTGCTGGGTTGTAGGGTAGTTTTATTTTTAATTTTTTGAGGGACCTCCATAGTGTGTTCCAGAGTGGCTGCATCAGTTTGCATTTCCACCAACAGTGCAAGAGGGCTCTCTTTTCTCTACATGCTTGCCAACATCTATTGTTTCCTGAGTTGTTAATTTTAGCCACTTTGATAGGTGTGAGGTGGTATCTAATTGTGGTTTTGATTTGTAGTTCCCTAATGATGACTGATGATAAACATCTTTTCATGTGTCTTTTAGCCATCTGGATGTCTTTTTCTGAGAAGTGTTTTTTCATGTCTTTTTCCCATTTGTTAACTGGATTATTTGTATTTTTGGGTGTTGAGTTTGATAAGTTCTTTATAGAATTTGGAGACTAATCCTTTATCCAATATCTTATTTGCAAATATCTCCTCCCATTCCATTATTTGCCTTTTAGTTCATTGATTTTTTTCCCTTCACTATGTAAAGGCTTTTTATCTTGATGAGGTCCCAATACATTTTTACTTTTGTTTCCCATGCTGCTAGAGACATGTCTAGTAAGAAGTTGCTGCAGTCTAGGTTAAAGAAGTTGTTGTCTGTTTTCTCTAGGATTTGGATTATTTTCTGTCTCACATTTAAATCTGTCTTCCCTTTCAAGTTTATTTTTGTGTATTGTTTAAGAAAGTACTCCAGTTTTATTCTTCTGCATATCTCTGTTCAGTTCTCCCAGCACCATGTGCTGGAGAGACTGTCTTTTTTTCCATTGGGTATTCTCTTCTGCTTTATTGAATACACTAACAACTATGGAAACTTATGAAAGAAATTGAAGAAGACACAAAGAAATGGAAAAAAACATTCCATGCTCATGGATTGAAAGAAAAAATATTGTTAAAAAGTCGATACCACCCAAAGTAATCTACACACTCAATGCAATCCCTATCAAAATAACACCAGGATTCTTCCCAGAGCTAGAACAAACAATTCTAAAACTTGTGAAACCAGAAAAGATCTCAAATAGCCAAAGTAATGTTGAAAAAGAAAACCAAAGCTGGAGGCACCAGGATTCCAAACTTCAAACTATATTACAAAGCTGTAATCATCAAGATAGTATGGTACTAGCACAAAAACAGACATATAGATCAATGGAACAGAATAGAGAATCCATAAATGGACCCACAAATGTGTGGCCAATTAATCTTCAACAAAGCAGAAAAGAATACCCAGTAGAAAAAAAAAGAATCTCTTCAGCAAATGACTGGACTTCCAGTACTATGTTCTGTAAGAGTAGTGAGGGTGGGCATCCTTGCCATGTTTCTGATCTTATAGGGAAAGCATTCAACCTTTTGCCATTTAATATGTTAGCCACGAGTTCGTCATATATGGCCTTTATTATGTTAAAGCACATTCTATCTACAACTAATTTGTTGAGAGTGTTTACAATAAAATTTATTGTGTTTTGTCAAATGTTTTACTGCATCAATAGAGAAAACCACTCTACTAATGAGATATATTGCATTTACTGATTTGTGCATGTTGGGTTGTCCTGTATCCCTACTATGTCCCTCTGATCATGGTATACGAAACTTTGAATGTGCTGTTTAATTGGATTACTAATATTTTGTTGAACAAATTTTCATCTATATTTATCAAAGATATTGGTTTATAGGTTTCTTTTTCTTTTCTTTGTAGTATTTATCTGTTTTATGTAAGGGTAATGCTAATCTTGTGAAATGAGTTTAGAAAGTGTTCTTCCTCTTCAATTTATTTGAAGAGTTTGAGAAGGCTTAGTGCTAGTTGTTTTATAAATGTTTATGAGTGAAGTGGTAACTATAGTTATATCAGACAAAATAGACTTTAAGCTAAAAATGATAACAAGAGATAAAAACTTTATTATGTAAGATTCATCAAGAAGCTATAACAATTGTTCTAAATTCTTGCTCAGTTATGTTGCTTATATCTGTTTTGAGCAGTTCTGTAGCTGTGACTTCTTCCTGTAATTCCTGTAGAGGCGAGTTCTTCCGTTGCAGCATTTTGGCTAGCTTTCTGTCTCTTGTCAGTTTTAAAAGCTTGTTATGCACTCTGCCCCTGTGAGTTTTGCTCTATTTAAAGGAGGCTCATTAACTGTCCAGGGCCTGTCCGTTCAGGGAGTGTTCTTTTAATGGTGTCTGTCAGTTTCTCTTGTTGTGCCTTTGGTTATTTTATTTCCCTACTCAGTGATATTTGGGACTCTACACCTTGTATACTTTGGCTTGTTTCTTGAGGTAGCCCTGAAAAGGAAAACAGACAGACAAACACACAGGTGGAAAAACACGCAAATGCACAGACAAGTCAAACAAACAAGCAAACTAAAAAGGGGAATTAAAAAAAGAAAAGAAAAATAAAAGGGAGGGGAAAAAACAACGAAAGACAAAGGAGAGTCTAAAAGTGTAAAACCAGAAATCCCAACTACAAAAAAAGAGTAGGGTGGAGGCAATCCTGTTGGAAGAGCATCTACCAAGAGATAAATGACAGGAGTATGGAGAAATGAAATTGAACATTGACCAGGCATAGAGACTAAAAGGCTTAATACGGGAAAGGGGTGAGGGGATAGAAGAGGAGGGAGCACGAAGGAGGTTGGGCCCCCGCACAGCCGGAGAGGACTCTCTGCCTCAGACGCGGAACTCAAATTACAGTGAGCCATCTGAGGGTGCAAGCGGGAGCGGGGGGGTGGGGTGGAGGCGGGGCGGGCTCTTTGTCCCCAGCGAGTGGCCTGCAGAGCCCAGCGGACCCGTGCTTGCTAAAAAAAAAAATAAATAAAAATAAAAATAAAAGGCTTAATACAGTGAGAGAAAGAGGAAAATATGGTAGGAGGTGAGGAGAAAAAAATGAAGATAATGTTACCCAAAGAAGCTATATAGTCTGATTGTTGCAGAGAAAGAGAGAAAGGAAGGTAGCATCAAGAGAATGGATTAAGTATGACTGTTTAGGCAAACCAATGTTCTGAGTGGCCAGTCCAGTGGAGGGGAGAGATAAGAATGAGATAAGGGAAAATATATCTGAATAGCAAGAATTGATCTAATCACATCAATGCATCAGTGTTGTCTTTCCTGGGCTTCAGGGGGAAAAGGGGGGGGGTGGAAAGGCAGTTTTTCAGTGTACATGGGCGTGGTTTGGTGTAAGTAGGTCTTGCCTTTACTGTGGGTCCTGTGGGCTACTCCTGAGGCCTTGCCTTGATGGATGTGGGGAGAAGAGTGGCAACCCCCCAACCCCTCCTTGAACCAAGCATTGCAACCCACTCTTTTGGTTCCAATCTCCCTGTGCTACAGGAGGTTCAAGTTGTACTTTTCAAGCCCCACCTCGTTTCCAAATCCTAGTCCATGCACTTTAATGGTACCACCTGAGATAACATGTACTCCCACAGGTGGCCGGCTTCCTAGTTGGAATCAAGTTGGGGGGGGGGCAGGGAGCAGTTTCTCCAGGGGCCGTCTGGGATTGGAGCCCTGAGCCCAAGGAAAATACGCCAGGTAGAGAAAAGATCTCTCTCCCTGTTTCCACAGGTTATAGATGGGATGATTGGATCCCTCTCCATCCCGGGCTGAGATTTTTCTCTTCTCTAGAGACAGTTCCATGAGCGTTTTCAGCCTCTCTTTCTCTTCCCCACATCTCTCCACAGCTCTGCACAGAGCGGGGTTCCCTCTCCTCAGAGCCTCCAGGTCCCTGCCCATTTTTATCTTTCCCAGTTTGCACTCTCTCACACACCTATGAGGCTGTCTTCTTTGTGGACTCTGTTGATTGTGGCTTCAGTCCTTCTTAGTTTGATAGATGCGGGTGGGTGAAAATTACAGAGCTCCCTAATTCTCCTAAAAGTCCATCAACTGATGAATGGATGAAGAAGATGTGGTTTATATATACAATGGAGTATTACATGGCAATGAGTAAGAATGAAATCTGGCCATTTGTGGCAACGTGGATGGAACTCGAGGGTGCTGTGCTAAGTGAAATAAGTCAGGCAGGGAAGGATAGATACCATATGTTTTCACTCATAAGTCTAACAACAGGAGAAACTTAACAGAGGACCATGGGGAGAAGAAAGGGGGGAAAAGAGTTAGGGACTCTTGAATACCAAAAAAAAAAAAAAAAAACTGAGAGCTGAAGAGGGTGGGGGAAAGGGGAAAGGGAGTAATGGACATGGAGGAGGGCACTTGTGGAGAAGAGCACTGGGTGTTATATGGAAACCAACCTGACAATAAACTATTAAAAAAAAAGAAAACAGGAAAAAAAAGGTTAAAAAAAAGCTATAACAAGGGTAAATATATGGGACCCAACAGGAAAACACCCAAGTATATTAGGCAAATGCTAACAGATATAAAGAGAGAAATAGACAACAATATAATAACAGTAGGGATTTCAATAGTCTAGTATTAATAATGAATAAGTCATTCTGACTGAAAGTCAACAAGGAAATACTGGACTTGAGCCATACTTCAAAAAATTTAATAGACAATAATGGAACTTTCATCCAACAGCAACATAATGCACCTTTTTATCAAGCACACCAGGAGCATTCTCCAGGATCAACCATAAGATAATTTATAAAACAAGTCTTTGCAAATTACGGAAGATTGAACTCATGCAAGTGTCTTTTTTTTTTATCACAGTGGTATGAAAATGAAAATCACCAACAAAAGGAAAGCTGGAATTTTGCAAATATGTGAAAATTAAATAACATACCTCCCCCAAACCACTGGGTCAATGAAGACATCAAAGGGAAATCAAGAAATATCTTGAAAAAATGAAAATAAAACACTACTTACCAAAATTTATGGGATGCTGCTAAATCAATTCTAAAGGGAAAGTTTACAGCATTTAAAGGACTACAGCAAGACAATATATTCTCAAATACATAACCTAACTTTACTCCTCCAGGAAATATAAAAAGAACAAAATAAGCTCAAAGTTAGCAGATGGAAAGAAATAACAAAGATCAGAGCTGAAATAAATGAAATGGACACCATAAAACAATTGCAAATTAACCTGGAAGGAAGAAGAGACCAGAAATCACTGTACAAATGATCTTTGGTTGAGGTCTTCAAAGGAAAGTTAGGTAAGGTTCATTCCACTTGGCTAAATATTATTAATACCATAAGCACTGTTTATTCTACTGGTTCAATACACTGGAAAGGAGTAAAGTAGTTCATTTACAACATAACAGCAGTCATGTGTGAAAGAAACACAATCTTTATGTGTTAATTCAGTATCATAGTATTCTGTTAATATCTAGTTTGCTTCAAACTCATTAAAATTAAGTGATTTGAAGTACATCATGCCACAAAAGTGGAAGCAACTTCAGGGTAAAGTCTAATGACTTTTCACATGTTGTACATCGTCTATCAATAGCACTCAGATCCATGATCAGAATATAAGCAGAACCCTAGAATTCTCCACAGGCATTTCTCCTTCCAATTGTGACTCTTCTGGGCAACCACTATTCTGACTTCCAGTACTACAGATTCATTGTCCCTGCTTTTGAATTTCACATGAGTGAAAAGTAAATTTTATACAATTCAGTTTGAACAGTATGAACTGTTTTATATCTGGCTTCTTTCACCCAACAATGTGTTTGTGAGTCATTCATGCTGTCGTATGTGGTTATTATTTGTTTATTCTCCTTATTGTATATGTTACAAGAGGATATATCATAGCTTATTTTTAGATTATTTTATTGAACCCATATTCTCCCCACTAGAAGGTTGAGCTCCATGGAGACAGGGGTGTTTGTTGTGATTGCTGATATATCTGAAGTCCCTGGAACAAGGCCTTAGACAGAGCAGGTGCTTTATAAAAATTTGTTGACCTAAGTGAAAACTGGGTTGTAGTCACCCAGAATCTGCAAACCCTGTCTTAGCTCCCTCTTGAGCCTGTGGTTCTTCTCACCAGTCTCCTCAGTGCCCCCTTGACCTCCTTGTTCCTCAGAGTGTAAATGAGGGGATTCAGTAGGGGGGTCACCAGAGTGTAGAAGAGTGCAATGCTTTTGTTCACATCCTGCGAGTAGCTGGAAGGAGGCTGGAGGTACATGGAGATGAGTGTGCCAAAGAAGATGACCACCACCATCAGGTGGGAACCACAGGTTCCGAAGGCCTTTTGCCTGCCCTGGGCTGACTTGATCTTCAGGACGGCCCTGGTGATGTGGCTGTAGGACACCAAGATGAGCGACAGGGGCACCACAAGGAAGAAGACACTGACCGCAAAGAGTTCAGCCTCATTGATGGAGGTGTCAGCACAGGCCAGCTTGAGCATCACAGGAACTTCACAGAAGAAATGGTCCACCTGGTTTCTACCGCACAGGGGCAGGGTCATGGTCAGGGCCGTCTGTAGCACCGAGTTGCCGAACCCTGTGAGCCAAGCAGTTAGCACCAGGTGCAGGCAGAGCTGCGGATGCATGATGGTCAGGTAGTGCAGTGGGCGGCACACAGCGGCATAGCGGTCATAGGCCATGACCGACAAGAGCACACACTCCACACCCCCGAGCCCCAGGGCGATGAAGAGCTGAGTCACGCAGCCACCATAGGTGATGGTCTTATCCCGCCCCTTGAGGTTGGCCAGAGTCTGAGGGACCGTGCACGTGGTTAGACAAAGGTCCATGAAAGAGAGGTTGGAGAGGAAGCAATACATGGGGGTGTGCAGGCGAGGGTCCAGCAGTGACAGGAGTATAATGGTGCCATTGCCTAGAAAGCTCAGGAAGTAGCACGTCAGGATGACCACAAAGAGAGGTGTCTCCAGCTGAGGGCTATTGGAGAAGCCCAGGAGGAGGAATCCTGAGGGGGTGCTGCCATTAGCTCTTTCCATTGCCCTCTGCCTGCACAGTCAGAAGGACTCACCTCTTTTCTCCTGCAGCTTCAATCCAGCTCTGTTTCCCCCAGGGAGGGCTGTGGAGTCTAGTTGGGAGCTTGCGAGTTTGCACAGACCCTTTGTTGTTGGGGAGGGAGCGGGTGATAGCCGCTGAACAGGAGCATCTACTGTGTTTCAGGCACAGCCTTAGATGTGTGTGCACTTTCTCCCCACGACTGTCTGAGGTTGGCATGTTCCTCATTTCTGTTGAATAGATGAAGGAAATGAGTGTGAAGAAGGTTCGGTAATTTTCCCAAGGACACTCACCAGGGTTCAGACTGACTCCACAACATGGGCTGTTGACCAGCAGGGACATTCTTTTCATGATTGCATGAACTCTGAAGTGAGTTTAGTTTTTTTAAAAAAAATTAATCTAATATTTCTGAGTAAGTTGCAAACTTGCACTGTCCCATCCCTCTATCTTTGTTTTCCATCAAGAATTGAAATATGTGAGCCTGGCTCCCTTACTTCTGTTTTCTGGGGAGAAAAAATATGTTTTCTGAAAATGCATAGTGAAATTTACTGTTACCAATTTTATAAAAGGAGAACAATACATATTAATGCATAAACTAATGGAATCTTTGGGGATGGAGCCTGAAATTGTGGTTTTGGGTTGGGAAGCACCTATTGGAGATGATTGAAGAATTCATCATGCCCAATATTTACATTGCAGGATGACTAATATTAAATAATCATTACTGACACCAATTTCAGTAAAATATCAGGAAATCACCAGTCCAATATTTAATCTTTCCTTTTGTCTCACATTAAAACTCCCATTCAAAAAAAAATTTTTTTTTAGATTTTGTGGTACCCCTCTTTATTTTTTTATAATAGTTTATTGTCAAATTAGTTTCCATATAACACCCAGTGCTTCTCCCCACAAGTGCCCCCCACCATTACCATCACCCCCTCCCCCTTCAGTCCATGGTTCGTCTTCAGTATTCAGTCATCTCCCTTGATCTGTGTCCCTCACTCTTCCCCGCTCTCTTTCCCCCTTCCTCTCCCCATGGTCCCCTGCCAGGTCTCTCCTGTTAGACCTATGAATGCAAACATATGGTATGTATCCTTCTCTGCCTGACTTATTTCGCTTAGCATGACACCCTCAAGGTCCATCCACTTTCCTACAAATGGCCATATATCATTCTTTCTCATTGCCATATAGTACTCCATTGTATATATATACCACATCTTCTTGATCCATTCATCAGGTAATGGACATTTAGGCTCTTTCCATGATTTGGCTATTGTAGAAAGTGCCGCTATGAACATTGGGGTACATGTGCTCCTATGCATCAGCACTTCTGTATCCCTTGGATAAATCCCTAGCAGTGCTATTGCTGGGTCATAGGAGAGTTCTATGGAT
>NC_043706.1:2527837-2546646 GCF_006229205.1 Suricata suricatta
GTATCACTCAGATCTCGAATTCTCCTTTTCTGCTCCTGAATTAGTTTCTCTCTCTTTTTTTCAGCTTCCTCTTTTGCTAGAACTATATCTTCTAATTCACCTATTCTTCTCTCTGCCTCATCAATCCTTGAGGTGGCTGCCTCCAGTTTGTTATTCACCTCACCTATAGCCTTTTTTAACTCATCAGTTGATTCTTTGATGCTTTTCTCGACCCCAGCAATTAATCTTATGACCAGCTTTTTAAATTCTTGATCTGATATGTTGTCTAGATCTGCCTTGAGCAGTTCTGTGGCTGTGACTTCCCCCTGGAAGTTCTTCAGGGGAGAGTTTCTTCGTTTTGTCATTTTTGCTAGTTTTCTGTCTCTTGTCACCTTTAGAAAGATCGTTGGGCTCTGTGCACCTATTAGTATTTCTCTCTTTAAAGGAGGCTTATTGACTGTCCAGGGCCTGCCATTTCAGGAGATATTCTCTTAATGATATTTCTCAGTTTCTCTTGTTGTGTCTGTGAGTATTTTATTTCCCTACTCTGCAATATTTGGGACTCGCCTTCTTGCACACTTTGGCTTGTTTCTTGACGTAGTCCTATGAAGGAAAACAGACTGACAAACACCGAGGGAACAGAAGTACACATACACACAGACAAATCCAACAAAGAAACACATTACAGGGGGGGAAGAAAAGAAAGAACATGGGAGGGAAAGAGACGAAAAGAAGAGAAGAAGAGAAAATAAAAAGAAAAGAGGAAGAAGAAAAGACAAAAAATATATAAAAGGGGGCCGGAGATAACAAAGGACAGTAGGCCATTTAAAAGTGTATGCCCAGTTTAGGGGAGAGGTAAGGATGAGATACCAGAGAATATATCTGGGTTGCAAGAAGGTGAAAAAGTAAGGGAGAAAGGAGAAAGGAATATAAGGAGTAAAATTTAAAGGAATTGAGTAAATAAAAAGGAAAAATAGGTAATAATGACAAAGAAATAAGTATGAAACTTGCGAAGAAAAAAATTTTTTTATATATTAAAAAACAAACAAACAAAAAAACAACAAAACAAAACAAATCAAAAAACAAAACAAAACAAAACAAAAAAACAAAAACAAAAAAAAAGACAAGGGCAGCAGCTCCCCCTGATGGATAGGCTTGGTTTGATGTGGTAGGTCTTGGAGTCTGGTCTCAGAGGCTCCGCCCCTGCCTGAGGCGAAACGAGCGCTGGAGGTGAAGTGCGCACCTTCACAGACTCAATTGCAAAGTCCCCACCCCCAGTCAGGATCCGGATTGCAATGGGGGAAAGGAAAAAAACAAAAAGCAAAAAACCGAGTCTCTCTTAGTTTCTGATAGCTTTGCTCAAGACGCTGTGTGCTGCTGGAAATGAGCCGGGAGCTCCTACAGTCTAAGTGCGCGCCCGGGCCTCCACCCGCCACCGACTCTTTGTTGGGGGTCCCGTCGGTGTGCGCCCTATTTTTTCCCTGTGGGCACCCGAGATTCGCGCAGTCCGTGCAGGGGGCGAGGTGTGCCGTGGAAATGCGGTCCGTGGTCCCGTTCCCAAAACCAAGTTTGAATTGCTGGCGCCTGGCGCAGTCGCTGCTCTGGCTGCTTCCCGCCAGGGAGCGCGCCTCCCCAGGGCAGCTGCTTCTCACAGCCACAGAAGCCTCTGATTCCCCACCGAGATGGCTTAGGGCTGGAAGCTGTTCCTTCTCTTGCGCCACCCCGGTTCGGGATTCCGGCTACCCAGCAGTTATCTATGAAGTGGATTTCTGTCTCCAACTCTGTGTTCTGACTCTGTCTCTTCCCTTTGTCTCTCGGGCACTGCAGCTTGCGCCACGTTGGGCTGGGGATCTTATCTCCCTTGCCCGTCCAGGCTGCCCTGTTTTCAGATCTCCCCCGTTCTCCCCCACTCACTCAGGTATCCTTGAGATTCTATTCCTTCTGGAGTTCGTATTTTCTCCTTCCGCTCTTGCAGATGAACATAATATCCTTCTCAGTTCGATAAATGGTGTGGACAGAGTTTACAGAGTTCCCTTCCTCTCAGCCATCTTGGCTCCACCCCTTAAATTGTCAATTTAAAGGATGAGGTGGCATTATTCAGCTAAAGCAGGAGAGAGAAAAGAAGTCAGTTTTAGAGAATAATAGATTTCAACAACAGGAGGTAGAAAAATAGTTTACCTGTCCAAGAACTTAGACCAGGGTAGTGTGGGTGCAGTAGGGAGAGAGGAGACGGCGGGGGGGGGGCGGGTAACTAGGAGTCACATCACACACATGTCTGAAGACATGCTAAGGAGTTTATATTTCAAATATAACACAAAGCCAAAGCCATTAGATGTTATATGCACACGGATGGTATGATAATGATTCATCTGTAGATGTCACTCCAATTGCAGTGTGGATGTGGGTTCCTCTACATTTATGTCTGGGTATTACAGAGCAGAGTTGACATCTTTTTAGGATCTGCTCTAGGAATCTCTAGACTGTTCATTTTGCTGACTTCCAGGGAGAAAGCCCTCAATGGACCTTGACCTGGATATCTAAGAGAGCCTCAAGTCTTACACAAGTCATCTGTCTCTTCTTCCAACAGTTAGTTCTAGCAGGGAAAGGGGATATTGTGAGGTTAAGAGCAGAGATAACATGTTAAGTTAGTAACTTTCCAAGAATCCTCTCTAGACATTAAATGGTTTCAAAGGCTCAACAAATGTATGCAAATAATAATAATAATAATTAAAACTTAAAATATAGTTTCAGACAAGTTTAAGATTCAAAACATTAAACAAGATAACAAAGGATATTGTAGCAATGGGGTTTTCTATATACAATAAAGATGTGCCATGAAATCATTTACCATCAATCTTTATAAGCTACAGTACAAGAATTTAAAAGATGAAGTAATGTGAAAACATTCTCAGTAAGAAAATTCAATTGAACCTGCTTAGTCATTGACCAATTAAACATGCAAAACTAATGATTGAAAATGTGGATCCAGGGGTACCTGGGTGGCTCAGTCTGTTGGGCGACTAACTCTTGATTTCAGCTCAGGTCATGATCTCAGGGTTGTGAGGTTGAGCCTTGTGGTGGGATCCACACTGAGCATGGAGCCTGCTTGGGATTTTCTCTTTCCCTCTGCCCCTTTCCCTTACTTCCTCATTCTCTCTCTCTCTAAAAAAAAAAAAGAAAGAAAGAAAGAAAGAAAGAAAGAAAGAAAGAAAGAAAGAAAGAAAGAAAAAGAGGACGGGAGAAATAGGAGATAGATCTTTTCTTATTTCTGTGAAAAGTATTCTGTTGGTGAGAAGTATCTATCCCATGATTTTTTTTCACTTTAAGCTGTAGATGTGGTACATTATATTTTTAGATTTCATAATATTAAGCCTTATTTGCTTTGTTGGAGTAAACTCCATGTGTTCATATTATAAATTTCTTTTTCTTCATACTGATTCCATTTACTAAAATTTTATTTGGAATGTTCCCGTCTATGCACACAACTCAGCCTGATATTTTTCCCCTTTTACTATTAGTCTGACAACAATATCAGGATGATTTTCACCTTATAAAAGGACTTGGGTAGTTTTTCATGCTTTTTGAAATGACTGAGGAAAATCTCTGTTCTTTGAAAGTTGGGTAAAATAATTCATATAACCATCTGTGTATCTTTGATAAACAGATGTTTATTACATTTCCAATTACTTTTATGGAATTCTGTATTGAATATTAATATTTTCTCACTGGAAGCCAATTTTGGTAAGTCGATTTCATAGAATATTGCTCATATTATCTTGTATATCACTGATAAGAAGTTGGACAATATTCTCTAATACTTGTTTTATAATCTTTGTGTACCTTGTTTTCACTCTTCTGATTTTCATTTGTGCTACTTTGTTCATTCTTTTTTCAAGGTCATACTAACCAATTATTTATTTCATGCATTCTTTGAATAGAAAATATTAGTTATATGGATTAACTACTTTTCATTTTTACCTTATTTCATAAATTTTTCCTTTCATCTCCTTTATTCTAGTCTTTCTTCTTTCATTTAACTTTGCTATTTTCTTTCCATTTTGAATTGAAAGTTTAATTCATTTTTTTCCCATTTAGTTTCTGTCAAAAGTATTTAATGCTGTAAATATTTCCTCTGTGAATTGCTTTGGCCCGCTACTCTAGATATTCATATATAATGACTTCTTTGCCTTTCAGCTTTAAATATATTGGACTTCAATTTTTATTTTCAAGCAATTTATCCAAAAGTGTGTTTCCAATTCTTTTAGGTCCATGAGTTCACAGCAGCAATACCGAGCTCAATGCTCGTGAGAGGGAGTCCCGATTGGGCTCATACATGGTGCTGTTTCTTGCCCCTTCTGTACTTGATGATTTCTTGGATAGTCATTAACATGTGATACAGAGATGCATACATTGTGTGACCACTCAGACAGATCCACTCACATATTTACTCCTCAGACCTCCTTGTCTTCAAATTTCCAATCCTGTTCCTTCCAAGCTCCTGATAAACCAGCCAAACCCACTCACCTCTGCCCAGAAATATAGTAGATACCTTCCTCCGACAGGTTGTCTTGATATGAAGTGGAGGTGGTTGACCTAAAGCTCTGCCCATTGGGAGGATTTCCTCTCAAAAGTATCTTCCTGAGACAAGACACCCTGAGTAGGGGTATAAATCAGTAGCAGTCCAAAATATTGGCTCTCACCAACATAGCAAGATGACTCATCTGTTAACCAGGTCTGTGCTTTTACTCTTGTTTCAGGTGGCCCTAGTGAATCCCTCCTTAGTACACTGGTGCGAGTCAAGAGAGAGGCATAGGTAAAACTAAGATAAATGACATAGCAGTCTGGACCACCTATCCCCAGACAACTGAAAAATGTCATTGTTGAAAAAGAAAACCAAAGCAGGAGGCATCACAATCCTGGACTTTATCCTCTACTACAAAGCTATAATCATCAAGACAGTACGGTACTGGCACAAGAACAGACCCATAGACCAATGGAACAGAATAGAGAAACCAGAATTGGACCTACAGATGTATGGCCAACTAATCTTTGACAAAGTGGGAAAGATTATCCAATGGGAAAAAGAGAGTCTCTTTATCAAATGGAGTTGGGAGAACTGGACAGCAACATGCAGAATGAACCTGGACCACTTTCTTATACCAACACAAAAATAAACTCAAAATGGATGAAGGACCTAAACGTGAGATAGGAAACCATCAAAACCCTAGAGGAGAAAACAAGCAAAAACTCTTTGATCTCGGCCACAGCAATTTCTTGCTTTACACATTCTCCAAAAGCAAGGGAATTAAAAGCAAAAGTGAACTATTGGGACCTCATCAAGATTAAAAGTTTCTGCACTGCAAAGGAAACAGTCAACAAAACTCAAAGTAACTGACAGAATGGGAGAAGATATTTGCAAATGACAAATTGGATAAAGAGTTAGTATCCAAAATATATAAAGAACTTACCAAACTCAACACTCAAAAAACAAATAATGTAGTGAAGAAATGGGAAAAAGACATAAATAGATACTTCTCCAAAGAAGACATTCAGATGATCAATAGAAACATGAAAAGATGCTCAAAGTCACTCATCATTAGGGAAATACAAATCAAACCATATTGAGATACCACCTCACACTGGTCAGAGTGGCTAAAATAAACAACTCAGGAAACAACAGATGTAGATGATACTGTGGATAAAAGGGAACCCTCTTGCACTGTTGGTAGGAATGCAAATTGGTGCAGCCACTCTGGAAAATAAAAAATAGAACCACCCTATGATCCAGCAATAGGGCTACTAAAAATTTATCCAAAGGATACAGGAGTGCTGATTCATATGGGCACATGTACTTCAATGTTTATAGCAACACTTTCAACAATAGCCAAATTATGGATATAGCCCAAATGTCCATCATCTGATAAATGAATAAAGAAGATGTGGTTTATATATACAATGGAATACTATTTGGCAATGAGAAAGAATGATATCCTGCTATTTGCAACAATGTGGATGGAACTGGAGGATATTATGCTAATACATCAGTCAGAGAAAGACCGATATCATATGTTTTTGCTCATATGTGGAACTTGAGAAACTTAACAGAGGACCATGAGAGGGAAGGAAAAAAGATATTTTTAAACAGAGAGGGAGGCAAACCATAAGAAACCCTTAAATACAGAGAACAACCTGAGGTTTGGTGGGGGGTGGAGGAGGGGGAAATGGGTGATGGGCATAAGAGGGCATTTGTTGGGATGAGCACTGGGTGTTGTATGTAAGTGATGAATCATGGGAATCTACCCCCAAAACCAAGAGCACACTGTATACACTGTTAGCTAACTTGACAATAAATTATATATGTCATTGATGTGACAGAACTCTAAATCTTGTAGAGTTTATCCCCCAATCTCTGTAGTACATGTATCCTAAAGAGCATCAAGAATAGTGGCCACTTCCTGCTGACCATGTCAATTAACATAATGTCATCAACATGGTGGAGAGTATGATGTTCTTCACAAAGTCCAGCTGACCAAGGTCCTTTCAGGCTCTACTGTCAAAGAGGACAAAAAAGTTAACATTATCCCTAAAACATAATATAAATGTATACTGTTGTCCATACCAAGTGAATCCAAACTGCCTCTAATTGTCCTTATTGTTGGGTGTTGATAAGAATGCATTCTTATCAAAAAGATTAATGAGTGCATAATAATGGCCAGAGTGTGTGTGTGTATCTATTTTATTAAAGATGCTCTATCCAACCCCGCAGGGACAATGAGCCTGCCATTTGGTGAGTTTGTTGTAAGCCACTGTCATCCACCACAGTCCATCTGCTGTTTGGAGCCAGATTGGTGAAGGAAATGGGGACATGATGGAAACCACTATCCCTATACCTTTAAGTATTTGAACGTAGCATTAATCTGCTATCTCAGCTATAATGTGGTATTGATTCAGATATATTATTGTGGCTGGGAGTTGGGGGCAGTTTAATGGGTCCTCTTATACAATGGACCCCAGTGAACAAGTCAAGAGCCATTGTGAGAGAGCTTCTGGATTAATGAATACGTGGAGAGTTGGGGACAGTGGCACCCCTGGAGAAGGTGTGGAAGCTCCATACCCTTTTCCCAGACCCTGCCTTATGCATTGTTTCTACCGGGATGTACTCGAGTTATATCCTTTTATAATAAACTAGTAATCTAATAAGAAAAAAAGGGACCAACGTGAAAGCATTACGATCTGCCAAGAACATACATTCCTCTCAGTTTCGCTCTGAAGCATGACCACCACACAATCCGTGGATCCACTGAACACCAATAGCACAATAATAGCTCTTCAAATATGTCACCAGAATCTGTGCCTGCTACCTTATGTGACAGAAGGGATTTTGAAGACATGATTAGGAATATGAAGTTTGAGATGGGGAGATTATCCTGAATTATCTAGGTGGAACCCAATTGTGTCATAGGAGCCCTTAGGGGCAGAGAATCTCTCCTGGCTGCGATCAGAGACAGTGCAAGGACAGAAGAAAGGTCAGAATGATAGCATGAGAAAGACTCAGCCAGACGGTGGCTTTGAAGATGGAGCAAGAGGACATGAGCCAGAAGGCACAGGCCTCCTCTAGCAGGTGGACCCAGCAGGGACACAGAGCCCCCAGAAAGGAATGGAGCCTGGCCAACACCTTGATTTCAGCCCAGTGACTCCCATGTTGGGCTTCTGACTTCCAGAACTCTCAGTTAATTAATTTGCAGTATTTTAAGCTACCAAGTTTGTGATAATTTGTTAAAGCCACAAAGTAAAACTAATACAGACCAATTTTGAGATGGACCGGGGCCAGGACTCCATGCATCAATTGGCCTATATGGGTCTTCACTCTAACAGAGGGCCCACGATGGCATTTTGTGTCTCCTGGTATCAATGTTATCTCAGCCCTGTGGCAAAAAATCCTCCAAGACTCTTGAGAGTTTCCCTTTCCCCGCATTAAGTCAATCTGGTATGTTGCCACTCAGGTAACCCTGCCACTCAGGGAGGGACTGGGGACACTGCTGCTGAAGACCAAATGGAGCCACAGTTCATATGAACACTGGGGGCGCACAGTCTTCCTCAGTAGAAACCCATCTCTTTCTCATTCTGCATGCTGGCTTGTATCTGCAAACTGGCAAATGATTCAGATTTCATGAAGTGGAGGCAAATTTCCACCATGCTCTGTGGGTTAAGAGTCCCTTGTCTAATTGACAGAGCCCAGAGTTGAGACAAGGGAAGGATGAATCTGGAATAATTGTGTTAAAATGCAAGAAAGTGTTCAAAGAATGATAGGGACAGGTCAAGAGGGCACAGAACCGTGGTGACATAAAACTTTAACATGAGTGGAAGGTGAGTGAAGGGCACACAAGCTCTGTACTATTATATTGCATCCCTTTGTAAATCTAAAACTTTTTCAAAGAAAATGTCTCTGGGGCACCTGGGTGGCTCAGTTGGTTGAGCGTCTGACTTTGGCTCATGTCATGAGTTCACAGCTCATGAGTTCCAGCCCCATGTTAGGCTCTGTGCTGACAGCTCAAGCCTGGAGCCTGCTTCGGATTCTGTGTCTCCCTCTCTGCCCCTCCCCTACTCATGCTCTGTCTAACTAACTAAAAAACCAAAGTAAATGTTTCTTTAAAACGGACACAGAAGCCAGGCTGAAGGAGTTCTTGTTTTACAAATCTGGGATAGTTTCAGCGCTTAAATAAATAATGACATTAACGTATTGTAACCAATTGAATAAACAGAAATCCATATTGAATAGAAGAAAGGGGAGGAAGAAAGATGATAGAGAGGGAAGGAAAGAAAGAGAGAAAGGAAGAATGATTTTTCCCTTAAGTAAAATGTCAGCTAATAACTGTAGAAAGAATAGTGGAATTAGAAAATCATAGTTATAATTAATTTAGCCAATTATAAGTATTAAATCAAGTAGAGAAAGTAATGAGGAATGAAATATTTACATTTTCTGCCCCATAAAATACTTCCTTTATTTATTTATTTATTTATTTATTTATTTATTTTTAGAGAGAGAGCCTGAGTGCAGAACTGAGGCAGAGAGAGAAAAATATTTTTAAAAAATTTTTAACTGTTTATTAATGTTTTGAGAGAGAGAGAGAGAGAGAGAGAGAGAGAGAGAATGGAGGAGGGGCAGAGAGAGAGGGAGACACAGAACCTAAAGCAGGCTCTCAGCTGTCAGCCCTGAGCTTGATGCAGGGCTCAAAACAATAAATGTGAGATCATGACCTGAGCCAAAATTGGACACTTAGCTGACTGAGCCATCCAGGCACTCTGAGAAATAGAGAGAGAGAGAGACAGACAGACAGACAAACAGACAGACAGAGAGAATCTTGAGCAGGCTCCATGCTCAGCATGGAGTCTGACAGGGGGCTCAATCCCATGACCCTGGGATCATAACCTGAGCCCAAACCAAGAGTCAGACACTCAACCAACTGAGCTACCCAAACCCCCCAAAATACTTTAAGTTTAATTATTTGGAGAGACCAAATTCTTCTTAATTACAGTAAGAAAGAAGAGTAACTTTATAGTAGAGAAACTTGAACACACTACCTTAATCAAAGGATCAAAGTTAATCTTTGACAAAGCAGGAAAGAGTATCCAATGGAAAAAAGACAGCCTCTTTAACAGATGGTGTTGGAAGAACTGGACAGGAATATGCAAAAGAATGAAACTAGACCACTTTCTTACACTACACACAAAAATAAACTCAAAATGGATGAAGAACCTGAATGTGAGACAGGAAACCATCAAAACCCAGAGGAGAAAGCAGGAAACAACCTCTTTGGCCTCAGCTGTAGCAATTTCTTGCCTGACACATTATCCAAAAGCAAGGGAATCAAAATCAAATATGGACTATTGGGACCTCATCAAGATAAAAGCTTCTGCACTGCAAAGGAAACAGTCAACAAAACTAAAGTCAACTGACAGAATGGGAAAAGAAAGATATTTGCAAATGACATATTGGGTAAAGGGCTAGTATCCAAAATCTATAAGGGACACACCAAACTTCGCACCTGAAAATCAAATAATCTAGTGAAGAAATAGACAGAAGACAAGAGTAGACACTTTTCCATAGAAGACATCTAGATGGCCAACAGACACATGAAATGATGCTCAACATCACTCATCATCAGGGAAATACAAATCAAAACCACACTGAGATAACACCTCATGCCAGTCAGAGTGGGTAAAATGAACAAATTAGGAGACTAAAGATGCTGGAGAGGATGTGGAGAAATGGGCCCCCTCTTACACTGCTGGTGGGAATGCAAACTGGTGCAGCTGCTCTGGAAAACAGTGTTGGAGGTTCCTCAAAAAATTAAAAATAGAACTCCCCTATGATCCAGGAATTGCTAGGAATTTACCCAAGGGATACAGGAGTGCTGATGCATAGGGGCACATGTATACCCCAATGTTTACAGCAGCACTTTCTACAATAGCCAAATCATGGAAAGAGCCTAAATGCCCATCACCTGATGAACGGATCCAGAAGATGTAGTTTATATATACAGTGGAATACTTCATGGCACTGAGAAAGAATGACATCTGGCCATTCGTGGCAAAATGAATGGAACTGGAGAGTATTATGTTAAGTGAAATAAGTCAGTCAGAGAAAGACAGATACCATATGTTTTCACTCATATGTGGATCTTGAGGAAGTTAACAGAAGACCATGGGGAAGGGAAAGGGGGAAAAAAGTTACAGAGAGGGAGGAAGGGAAACCATAACAGACTCTTAAATGCTGAGAACAAACTGAGGGTTGATGGGGGTAAGGGAGAGGGGAAAGTTTGTGATGGGCATTGAGGAGGGCACTTGGAATGAGAACTGGATGTTGTATAGAAACCAATTTGACAATAAATTATACTTATTAAATAAATAAACATTAAAAAAAACAAAGTTCATACACCTGTTATGAGCCAAACTGATTATGTGCCTTCCTGATAAGATGTGGTGAGAACACAGAATCGGCTCTATGATATTTCTGTCGAAGATGTGTAAACTATCTAATCATTGGAAATATCGTATAAGTCCAATGTGAGGAATTTGGATTATTGTGAAAACTAAGTTATGTACTCTTCAAAGGTGTTAAAGTCAGAGAAGCCAAGTAAAGACTGAGGAGCTTTTCTGAATTGGAGACTAAAGAGATACTGGAAATAAATGCAATACATGCTTAGATTAGATCCTTTTGTTACACATACTATGGTTGGGACAACTGTTAACACGTGAAGTGTGTGAATTAGGTCATTGTAATGTGTAGATGTAAGCTTCACAATTTTGATGTCTGTATTGTGGTTATATAAGAGAATGACCTTGTTTGGGGGAAGTACACTAAGGTTCTCAGGTGTGATGGAGCAAACCACTCTCAAGTAATGCCAGAAATAAAGTTATCTGTACTAATTTTACAATTCTTCTCTATGGTTGAAATCATGATAAAACTTAAAATGCAAACAGAAACTTCTAGCACCTACAAGAACACTAAATCTTTTGGGATGGTCTCACACTTGGTTAAGTCTCTACCTCAGAGATAAGATACAGGAATGTGATCTTAAAGTGAACAGAGGCCCCCCTCTGCCACCCCCCCACAGAGCCTGAAGGGAGCACAGTTGTGAGTTTTCTCACACATGTCCCACTGGTCTTTCTTTCTGGACAGAAGTGCAAACTGGTCTAATTGCTTCAGTGGAACATACATCCCCAAAGGCTTTAGTGAGAGAATAAAGTATTTTTAGTTCTCCAATCTGGGATACTCAGTAAGAATTTAAAGTATAAATGGTCTTTATTACTTCATAAGAGTCCTTTAGGAGTCTGAAGATCTGATCTCAGACTCCTGGTGCGAGATGGGCTGACGCCTCCAGATGGCTTCACAAATGGAAAGTGTACTGATTTAACAAGAATCCTGGAACTTTGTTTGGGCTCAATACGAGTTGAGGGTCAAAGTGACTGAGGTCTGGGTTGTAGATGTAAATTGTACACTTGTCTGGGGCACAGCTGCTCTCCCACACTGATATCCTAATAGAATTCATCTCCAAGCTCAGAAATTACAAGGTAAAGTCACAAACAGGCAAATATCATCAAGAAGAGAACTTCCCCTCACCCCCGCCATCAGCTTCCTAGAACTAAAACTGATTTGCAAAAGAGAGAAGAGAATAAGAAGACGAGAATTAGAACAGAAGTAAATCCTGACAATATTTCTTCATGGATCCTTTAAGAGGTGGCAGGTAATATTTAAATGATATATTTATTTTCTAGCAGTAAATTAACTTTTAAAAAATAGTTTATTGTCAAATTGGTTTCCATATAACATTCAGTGCTCTTCCCCACAAGTGCCCTCCTCCATTACCACCATCTCTTTTCCCCCTCCCCCTTCAACCCTTGGTTCCTTTTCAGTATTCAGTAGTCTCTCAGGTTTTGTGTCCCTCTCTCTCCCCAACTATCGTTCCCCCTTCCCCTCCCCATGGTCCTCCATTAGGTTTCTCCTGTTCTCCTGTTAGACCTATGAGTGCAAACATATGGTATCTGTCCTTGATCTATGTTTCTGTTAACAATAAAGATATGATTGGCAGTCATGCTTACTGATATTGTTCATGGTTGTATTTTCCTTTGACAAATCCTGGAGAAAGGAGAGCAGTAGGGATAATTATGTGAGGAAGGAGATACTGGACATGACTTTCATTACAGTTGATAATAGCAAGAAGACAGATCATTGTAGAAGTAGAACTCATGTAGACAAATGAAGGAGTAAAAATTCATACTTATAAAGTTCCAGACAAAGATCAGATTTCTGGATTCTAACACAGAACTTATATCCAAACTTCCAGAATTCTACATATTCATCAGTTGTTAATTAAGATGTCAGAGATGCATAGGTCTACTTGCTTGCTCAAACTCCTTACTTTTCTTGATTTTTAGGCCATGTTGATCTACTGCTAATAATTTATAAAAGTCTATCATTTTTATATAACTGGTATGGACAAAATATGTTTCAAAATGTTTCCTTTACCCTGGAATACTATTTAAAAACTTCCTATAAATAAACTTCCTATAAGTAGAGAAAATCTTTTGGATATTTAAAAAATCCATCAATAATAACCAATTCATCATTGGATTAAATTTACACCAGTCTCAGATTTCACTAATTCAAACTAAAGTGGAATCTGTTTCTTATTTTGTTAGTGGAAAATTCTACTGATTTTATTGGACTTCATTATTCTTCATTATTCATTATTCTTATGTCTAAACATGGGCTGGTATGCGTTTCTCCATCGCCCCAGTTTTGAGAACAAGCTGCTTATCTTAAACTTCTTAAATAGACTGATAATTCATGTACCTCATGTGATCAGTGACTCTAAGTATAAACTAATGCAAAGCAAAATATATTAATAAAATAAATGGTTTCCCAAGTCTCTACAACATTGTATGTATCATATTGCCTTAGTTTGTGCCTAAATGGATTAGTCCCTCTAATATACTTTAAAAACCCTGAAAATTCCCTAAAAGATTTTTTCTAGATACACAAAATTGTATACATTATGTACATATATGTATACATTATATTTGGCAGCAACCGAATGAGTGATTTGATCAGGTGGAGAGGTTGCAGATGTCCATCCGCCTGACACATCAGCTCGCTATGAGGTGCCGTAGAAACTTTACACTTTCTTGGTCCCCAAATTAAACCCAGGTCTCCGTCACCCCAGAATCGCTTCCTTCCCTTCCGTGCTCCCCTCCAGTTAAGCGTCGGTGCCAACAGTAAGGCACAGACGTGAAGGCTTGGCTTCGCCCTCCTCTCTCACCAGCTGGATCTCGAGATCCCGGCCGCTGTCACCCTCCTTAGGGCATCTCTCTCCCCAGAGCAGGTGTCCCACCTGTGGCAGCACTGGGGGCATCACCAACCCCGTCCCATAGAGCCCTTCCCTCCCCGCCAACCCGATGCGGCCAGTTCCAGAGTGCTTCTACTTTTGGTCACTCAGTGCTTCTCCTTCTTGTTGTTTTTGGGTCTGTGTTTACATACAGCCGGACTCTGACGCAGGCGCTACAAGGCCGTGAGCACGCGGGGCCTACTGCACTGCAGCCTGAGCTCGGCTCGATGGCCTCCCTCGGTCCTCCTACCGCTCCGCGCCCTCGCTGGGCAGCACACCATCCGGTAATCACGCTCCACACCCCATTCTGGACTATAACCCGTGTGAGGGCAAGGGTCGTCTGTCCCCATCTGTCACATTACACCGAGAATTCACCGCAGGACACCCACACATTCTTCACACTTCATTCCGTGCAACTAGGACACCAGCCGTTGGCAAACCCACCAGAGGCTTTTGAATTAAGACTAGACTGGAAAAAAGGAAGGACCTATAAATAGGGACAAAGTTATTGGTGAAAAATAAAAAAAGAAACAAGCAGTTTTATCTGTTGCAAGGGGACAGACAATAATAGGGAAAGGACCTTGAAAGACATTTTCTTCATGTCTTTACTTCCAAAATGTATAGGCTCAAACTCCCTCGATGTACAGGACACCATGATGGAAGAACTAGAAGCCTCGTGTAAACACAACAGAGCAAACCTCCTTTAAAGGCCAACAGTTCCTGAATGACGCATGGCAAGGAGCTCTTATCAGGAATATAACCATAGTAATAATAATAGATCTTTGAGCAAATGATGTTATTAGAATTATAAACACTTCCTAAGTTAGCGTCTTTATCTTCACTCCCATGTAAGGGATGTTGTTGCGATTGTTATCCCACTGGACAAAGGTCCTCATGGGCACCTAACTCGGCATGGGCCACAGACCTGCACACCGAGCTGAGCCTTCAGACTCACACGGGTCTGTCAAGGTGGGCGTGCCCATTACCCGGCGCTGCTTTCCTAGGAACCAGGGGCGCGAGGCCAATCAGCGGTAGAAACACCATCAAGGCAGCGTGGTCCATCCCACGCTCCCAAATTTCAAAGTGTATTTCACCTCCAAATTTTCGTAGTAATTCTTTGAAATTTGTCACGTGTCCTGAGCCTGACACTTTCCCATAGTCTTCACAATCTGCTTGCTAACTCAAGCTTTATCGGCCCTGGAATTGGGACATATCTGTGCATGTCTAGAGTCAGTCTGCTTGATAGACTTAAAAAGTCCTGGTAAATAATTCAACAAACAAATTAAAAGTGCACATTTATTTTGTTTGGTGTCTGTCTTCTTAACCAAATATAAACAAATTAACTCATTTGATCCTTCCAACAGCTCCCTGAAGTAGGAACTATTACTATGCCCATTTTACAGATGACAAAGTTGAGGCACAGAGTGTTTAAATAACTTGCACAAAGTCTCTTACACTCAATAGCATTACTGGGATATGAAAGCATGGTTGAGACTGGGCTCCTTGCCACTATGTTGACTCTCAACTGACTGTTGGTCACTGATGCCAAGATATTCAGAAGTTGAATGTAGATCTGTATATCAGAATAAAAATGTAAGAGGTAGTGATCTAGTAATCACCAGCATATGAATGGTAATTGAGTCAAGTGTAAAGAAGATACTACCCAGAATAAGTGTCTGAAGTGAACTGAGTCCAAAAGAAAAGGAGCACTAACACCCAAGACTTCTGCTGGGCAACATGAGCTGTTGTGGATGTTGTTGTTATTTCTTTGTGTGACCTATCAGCAGCATTTGATAGTTTTGTCCATATCAGTTTTGAAATTCTTGGATTCCATTTCACAGTGGAATACACAAGACTTAACAATGGAGTATAAAAGAAAGAAAGACAACACTTTAATAAAAATAATACTACTAATAAAAAGCAATAAGTAGTCTCTATTACACTGTTATGATATAGTTCAATATGCTATTCAATATAAGTACATACATGACTTCATCCTTACAATACCCTTGCAAGGCATACCCTTCTCCATTCCTGTTTCGTAGATCAGGAAACTGAGAAAAGTGTGGTTAAACATCTTGATTAATGTTGTGTGACTGTAAGGGTAAAGCCAGACCTTGAACAATTGTCATAATATATTGCTTTGAGCTATATATTTGTCATTTTTAAAGTAATAGATTGTAAGTTTTATTTAAAATATGCATATGTATTGAAATGATATATGCAAAAGTTGAAACAATAAGAAGTACAAAAAGGTCTGTCATAAAGAGCGAATATAATTTCATATGCTATCTTCCAGCACCAAAGCACATTGTCTAAGAAGGAGCTCTTTCTACTTCAGTTTGTTCTAATCATTCTGAATATACATTTGTGTCTTGAATCCTTGATCTACTAATTTTAGTATCTGATGATGGTGCTTTAACTGATATTTACTGGCTACCTTCAATTATCATGGTCATTCTTCCATTGATTGTGTAACTTTTAGGATAAACTCAGACTTCTGTACTTCATGTTACTACATTTGCAACTATTTCTTTTCTCTCTCTCCTTCCTTCCACCTCTCCTCTATCCTATGCCTCCCAGCTCTTTCGAGCAACTAACTCTTGCCTGCTAAATGCAACTTAAGTTCTCTAACACCTCTAAGCTCGTTGTAAGTGAAGGAGGATCAGATTAGCAAGACTGATTTGTCACAGAGACCAGACAATCACAGATCTTCCCACGTGTCCCAGCATGTTCCACCCACCTGACACCTGAAGAAAATTAATGCTTAATAAGTAAGAAAAAAATAAACACATAAGCCAACATATTTGACATAAAATAAAAAAAATAAGAGTACCTGCCACTACAGACAGATATAAAATAATAATTAAGAATAAGAGCAACCAATATTATCTGCCAATATAGATAAATGATAGGTAGATAAATAGATAGATAACATAATTTATATTCTGGCCATAATTATTGATTTAAAATATTTGCAAAATGCATTTAAATTTTTTGCATGTTTAACTATTGTTCCTCTGTGATCATGGGGCAATAAATTGTCACATTGTTCTCCTAATAATCTCAGTCATAATCCTTTCTAAAAATTGTTTTAGGTTATATTGGCAAAATTTGATTTTCCAAAAAAGGTTATTTTTAACAATTTATGTTTGTCAATAATATGGTTATGCTTGAATTTATCATTTATTTTTTAACTTAAAGTCCAGCAATTTGTGCACTAATTAATAATTATGTATTTTTTATTTGTTTAAGAAAACTGAATTTTGGTGACATTTCCTTAGCTTGATTTCTCTTACATTGACTTCTTTGACATCATCCTTCAGTTAGAACCAAAATAGTGAATTGCATCAAATGCAAGATTACTGAGGTCATGGGCTAATGCATTCTATTTCTGTTTCAGTCTTATGGTGTTTAGAAACTTGGCTTGACAGTTAAACAGGCCTGGACTTGAATTCCACATCCATAACTTCCTTACCCTGCACCCTTGGTAAGTTATTTAGTGCCTGTATCCTCAAATTCAGATATGAGGATTAAATAAAACAGTCCAAAAAAATACTTAGCACAGTGCTTGGCACTAAGTTAATGCTTAATAATATTGTTAGTCATTGTACTTTCATTGTGAGTTTTTGATGAATGTCTGTTTCTCCCACTAGACTATAAATCGGTGAGGTAAATTACTATTTAGTTTCCTAAGCAGTGAATTTCTAGCATATAATCCAGTGGGTGGCATGTAATAAGAGCTCCATGAATATTTATTAAATGCAGAATTACTTATTAATATGAATGCTTTTAATAATTTTCATTTCACAGGTGATGATCTTAACTTCTCTGACTTAAGGTTGTATCAACATACAGATCGGCAGAGGTCTCTTCAAATCACTTAGAATATAACATCCAGTCAAAAGTTTGCTTCTCAAGTCATCTATACAGTTCTAGTTAATTTAAACTGGCTAAAATTGTTTAGTCTTTGCTGCTGATACTGCTAACATACTCCAAATAGCATGGGAAAAACTATTGTCATGATCATATATAACACAGACCTAGTCTTTAATAATAAGACCTGCTTATAATAGTAATAACTAGTACCTATAGCATAGCTTATTACATGCAAGGTACTATACAAACATGTGATGGTGTGTAAGACATCAGTATGTCTGAGTTACTGGTGCAGAGGTGGAGATGGAGATGTGGATCCTTCACTCTCCCCTGCATCTGCTGGATATCTCTGGACCACCGGCTCTAGTAGGAACTAGTTATGTAACTAACTCTGTAACTGGCAGAGTCACAAGCTCTTTATACACCTAATCCATAGGGTGGCTCACAGGATGATCTCCAGGGCACCGAGTCAAGGTCTTCCGACTCCATATTCTGTAGATGGAGCACAGGAAGCATCTTTAATAATTCAAGGTGCTAAGAAACGTCCTGGATGTGATAGGCCATAACATCATCTTTTTTTTTTAATATTTTATTGTCAAGTTGTTTACCATACAACATCCAGTGCTCTTCCCCATAAGTGCCCTCCACCATCACCACCACCTCTTTTCCCCCCTCCCACTTCCCCTTCAACTCTCAGTTCATTTCCAGCATTCAATAGTTTCTCAAGTTTTTTATCCCTCTCTCTCCCCAACTCTCTGTCCCTCCTCCGCTCCCCCTGGTTCTCCGTTAGGTCTCTCCTGTTTTCCTGGTAGACCTATGAGTGCAAACATATGGTTTCTCTCTTTCTCTGCCTGGCTTACTTCGCTCAGCATGACACCCTCAAGGTCCATCCACTTTCCTACAAATGGCCATATGTCATTCCCTCTCATTGCCATGTAGTACTCCATCGTGTATATATACCACATCTTCCTGATCCACTCATCAGGTGATGGACATTTAGGCTCTTTCCATGATTTGGCTATTGTTGACATTGCTGCTATGAACATTGGGGTACATGTGCTC
>NC_043706.1:2546746-2547086 GCF_006229205.1 Suricata suricatta
CTTTGGAGAAGTGTCTGTTCATATCTTCTGCCCATTTCTTCACTGGATTATTTGTTTTGTGATTGTGAAGTTTGGTGAGTTCCTTGTACATTTTCGATATTAACCCTTTATCTGATATGTCATTTGCAACTATCTTTTCCCATTCTGTCGGTTGCCTATTAGTTTTCTTGATTGTTTCCTTTGCCTTGCAGAAGCTTTTCATCTTGATGAAGTCCCAAGGGTTCAGTTTTGCTTTCATTTCCCTCACCTTTGAGGATGTGTCAAGTAGGAGATTGCTGCGGAGGTCTAGGAGGTTTTTCCCTACTTTTCCATCCCCTTACTTTAAATCTGAAGGTGTCTT
>NC_043706.1:2547586-2548870 GCF_006229205.1 Suricata suricatta
TTCCACCTCAACAAAGAAAGAAGCAAGAAAAGAAAGTCAATGAGCTAAATAAAGAAATCCAGAGGGAGACAGATCAAAGAGAAGGCATAACAAAGATGAAGAATGACTCCAAAGAATCCTCAGCTAGGAGACCTAGCCAGTTTGGGTCACAAATTAACAGAAGTTGGCCAAAAATACAGAAAAACTGTGACTAAGCCCGGCTGCCTGAGGTTAAAGGCAGGCTCCCAGCATCAACCAAACGGGCCTGACAACAGAGTAAAATGTACCAAACCCCAGATAACGGTGTGCGGAGCCCAGGGGAGACACAGGCGGCAGTGCCACACAGGAGCCAAGTCAGGAGAGGAAGGGGTAGGCTCTGGGCTCGGACCTTAACAGTGAGTTTGATGACAAGGCAACCCTTCCCACCACAGGAACTTGTAAAGCTCTCTGCGTACGTGAAGGGAGGAATGAAGAAATCCTCACTGCAGCTGAAGCAGAAACACCGCATGTTACAGACGAAATGAAAGATGAATCTCACTGAAAGAAAGAAAATGAGAAGGGCTACAGTCCCACTTTCTCTGTCAAAGTCTGTTTGGACAGAAATGCCAAAGGTGCTAAGATGGATATTTACTGTCACTTTTAAGATTTTGTAAACAAAAACAAGAAACTGGAATTATTTCTCTCCACAGCTGTGGTGGTTACAGGCAGCTCTTAAGGAGACGGGGTGGGTAGACGGCGCCACAGTATATATTTTTATGGCCTCACATAGTAGGCTTTACAGGACCATACACCTGACTTTACCTCAGCTACTTTCTTTTTCTAGTTAGACAATGATTTTATTGCTTGAACACATGGACACATTTATGCAACCAGGGCAGAGGCTGCGGATGACTCGTGTTTCCAAATGGGGATGGGGGGAGGGGGAGGACTCATTTGATCTTATAATATCGAGCCAACCAGTGATTCTCTATGAGAATCCGTCAGAATTTAGCGTCCTTAGCCTTTCTGTTCCTCTCAAGGTGGATTTGAATGGGGGCGCCTGGGTGGCTCAGTCACTTAAGCAGCTGGCTTCAGCTCAGGTCATGATCTCACGGTTCGTGGGTTCAAGCCCCACGTCAGGCTCTGTGCTCACAGCTCAGAGCCTGAAGCCTGCTTCAGATTCTGTGTCTCCTTCTCTCTCTGACCCTCCCCTGCTCACGCTGTCTCTCTCTCTCTCAATAACCAGTGAAGAAATCGAATCCGTTATCAAAAATCTCCCAACGAATAAAAGCCCAGGCCCAGATGGCTTCCCAGGGGAATTCTACC
>NC_043706.1:2548970-2567814 GCF_006229205.1 Suricata suricatta
GATACCCAAACCAGACAGGGACCCAGCCAAAAAAGAGAACTACAGACCAATATCCTTAATGAATACAGATACAGAAATACTCAACAAGATACTAGCAAATCGAATTCAACAGCATATAAAAAGAATTATCCATCATGATCAAGTGGGATTCATTCCTGGGTTACAGGGATGGTTCAATATCCGCAAATCCATCAATGTGATCCATCACATTAACAAAAGAAAGGATAAAAACCATATGATCCTGTCGATAGATGCAGAAAAAGCATTTGACAAAATACAGCACCCTTTCTTAATAAAAACCCTTGAGATAGTCGGAATAGAAGGAACTTACCTAAACACTATAAAAGCAGTTTATGAAAAGCTCACAGCCAATATTATCCTCAATGGGGAAAACCTGAGAGCCTTTCTCCTGAAATCAGGAACACGACAGCGGTGCCCACTCTCACCACTGTTGTTTAACATAGTGCTGGAAGTTCTAGCATCAGCAATCAGATAACAAAAAGAAATAAAAGGCATCAGAATTGGCAAGGAAGAAATCAAACTTTCACTTTTTGCACATAACATCATCTTTGAATGTTTTAAAGTATGTAATTTTGGCAGTGCCTTTGACACATTAAGATGAATCTAAAACTTTTACTTCTTCAATTTCATAATCAAGGGAATGTTTGATTCCAGGAAGTACCAAAAGAATTTTGAGGTTTTTCTTGTGCATAGAAATGTTTTTATAAAGAACACATCTATGACTTTTGAATTGATCAATCAGTTGGAAATATGAAAAATTCATTCATTTAGGTTTTTTTCCTTCTTTGGCATTTAGCTCTTTCCTGTCTATGAAGGCAATGCATATATATATTTAAAATAACACAATAGCATTCTCTGTCAATGTATTAAAATTCTAAATCATATAAATAAATATATAAATACATTTATATATAAATTTCTAGATTATATAAATAGAATTACATCATTTTGTGTTTATGTCATTTATAACTTTATCACATTTAAGTGTTATGTAAATGTTTTATATTTATATAAATGGTTATTTTTAATCATTTTCCAATTTATGTCATTTTAGAATTTGATGTGATTCACAACTATAAGTTGGCCTCAGTTATATCCAGTTAAAAACTATAATTATGAACATCACTCATAAAAGGAAGAAATTGTTAAAATGCCATAGACATTGAAAACTTTACATAGTTGGGCCTTTCATAACACTGAAACTTTATGAAATATGTGGATATATTTGTAGGTGAGGAAAACCAGAACTTCATAGAGAGGTTAAAGTAGGAGCAGGATCTCATCATCTACAAAGGAAGTTATATGTTGTGATAGATTCAGTCGTTCAACACAAATGGAAAGCTTGTGGCTTGAATTCCGATGAATAAAAGAACATCAGTCTTCACTCCTGTTTTTGCTGTAATGCAAAAGGTCATTTTCTACTTCTGTTGGAAATCTTTTCTATCATCTGGACAATGAAGCACACTGACAAAGAAATGTTTTCACAAATGTGAAAAGTTAATGAGCATCAAAAATGAATCAGTTCCACCGCTAATAGCTTCAAATTTAAACATCTGAGTTATTTTTTTTATCAAATAATTGCCAAAGACTTAAGGAAAAACATGCAGCTAGAGTGCAGTAAAACAGATGTTTCCACGTCTCTCCCAAGCCTTAAAATATTGAAACTATTAATGACTAAAAGGCAATGTTTGGGGGAAATGATGACATAGTTCTAGGAATATTATGCAGACATTCATAATTGGTTTTTGTAAAATTTTAAAATCAAGGGGGGAGCACCTTGGTGGCTCAGTTGGTTGAGCATCTGACTTGCTCAGCTCATGATGTCATTGTTGATGAGTTCAAGCCCCACATCTTGTTCTCTGCTGTCAGACCAGAGCCCATTTAGGATCCTCTGTCCCCCTCTCTCTGCCCCTTGCCCACACACACACTCTCTCTCAAAAACAAATAAACATTCAAAAAAGTAAATAAAAAAAATAAAACCAAGACAAGTTTTTCCAATATAAAATTGAGTGAAAGGCGACCCAGGATATAACACATACTGAGATTTAAGTTATGTTCAAGAAAAGGCTGAAAGGAAATAAATCAATATCATAATAGTGGTTGTTTTGGGGGTGTGGGCAATCTTTTCCTATATTTTATACTTGTCTGTGTTTTCCAAAATCTCTACAATGCTCTGTACTTTTTTTTATATCCAAAAAGAAGTAGAAGAAGCCAATAAAAAGAGATCTCCATCCTAAAATATGCAGTCAATATCTGTACAGAATATTGGAATTTTATGTACTTATTTGCACTTGTTATTGCCCTGGTCCCCATCAGTTCCTTAGCTTACTTCACTAAGAGAGCGATGTCCTTCCTCGTGGGCCTGTACTGATGGTCCATGGTCATGACCAACCAGAGCTGCCAGGAACAGTTCATCTTGTTGGGTTTCTCAGACAGACCTCAGCTAGAGCAGACTCTCTTCGTGTTTGTGCTCATCTTCTACCTTGTGACCTTGGTGGGCAACTCCCTCATTATCTTGGTGTCCCGCCTGGACTCTTGCCTCCACACGCCCATGTACTTCTTCCTAACCAACCTGTCCTTCCTGGACCTCTGCTTCACCACCAGTTCTATACCTCAGCTGCTCTTCAACTTGAGTGGTCCAGACAAGACCATCAGTTACACAGGTTGTGCCATCCAGCTCTTCATGTTCCTGGGGCTGGGTGGCACAGAATGTGTCCTCCTGGCAGTTATGGCTTATGACCGCTTCACTGCAATCTGCAAGCCCCTCCACTACTCCACCATCATGCACCCTCAGCTCTGCTGGAAGCTGGTATCTGTGGCCTGGGGGGTCGGGCTCCTCAACTCTCTGGTTATGTCCCCGGTTACCATGAGGCTGCCACGCTGCGGGAACTGTAAAGTAAGGCATTTCCTCTGTGAGATGCCAGCTCTGATCAAAATTGCCTGTGTGGACACTGTGGCTGTGGAGAGCACTGTTTTCATGCTATCGGTAATGATCGTCCTGGTGCCGCTGGCTCTCATCCTCGTGTCCTACAGCTGCATTGCCGTGGCGGTGCTGCACATGAAGTCAGGCACAGGAAGAAGGAAGGCTTTCAACACGTGTGGCTCCCACCTCACTGTGGTCTCCTTGTTCTATGGGAATATTATCTACATGTACATGCAACCAGGAAATCATTCTTCTCAGGACCAAGGGAAATTTCTTACCCTCTTCTACAACTTGGTGACCCCCATGTTGAATCCAGTCATCTATACACTGAGAAATAAGGATGTAAAGGGTGCCTTGAGGAGGCTTGTGTCCAGAAAGTAAGGCGACTGTGACTTTTCCTAAGTCTGCTCCTTTTACTTAGTTAACAGAAATAAATAATTCTTGAAGTGTAATTATAAGATTCATTTAAGCATTCCAACATACCCAAATAAAATGTCCAAGAATGGAGTTTGGGAATAAGTATTATAAAGCCCCAATATGATGCTGATGATAAACTAGGTTAGACATAATTTTAATTTGTGAAATATCTTATGTCTACCTTTGAAATCATCTTTCCTTCTCCTTCCCAAACTGGTTACATCTAATTAAAATCCAACAAAATTGTGAATCAATGCTTCAGTACTGTGAATTGTCTGACTGAAGTTATGTCCAAATAAAATCATCTGATGATCTTTTCTCACTGGCATTTTGTATAATTGTCATTTTTATCCTAGAACTGAGCTGATGGAGTGCCAAAATACAATACTTTTTGCTTCTCATACCTTTAAATTTCACTTTCTGGAGAAGATAGAGCCTTTAGCCTCAACACAGCCTATACCATTTAAATAATTTGAACTCAGCATTGTTTCACTCAGCTGTATTAAAATTATCCGGACAGACTTCCAATTAGGAGAGGGAGTCAACATGGTGGAAAAGAGGAGGACCCAAAGTACTCTCATCTCTTAAACACAGTATTAAAGCCAGAAGACTTGGAATTCCAGGAATCTGGGCTACTGAGTGACAGAAATGTCTCCAGGGGCCCACAGGGACAACGTGGTGGGCCATAGGTGCATGATTGCAAGCTGGGAGAGCTAAAACGAGCAGGTAGGCATGGAGGGGAGGGATCCCCTTCTGTGGAGAGACAAAGGGAAGAGAAAGAGTGGCCATGGAAGTGTAGGATTGTATTTAGACAAGAGAAAAACCACAAACCAGGGAACAGAAAAAAATGGAGAAAGAACCAATTTTTAACTCGACCCAAGGTTGCAGGGCTTTCTCTGGACTAGGGAGGAGGGGAGCCAGCCTGTGTTTGGGAGCCAGTCCAGAGGTGCAGCCCCCTCCCTGGAGTGCCATGGGGAGAAGGCAGATAGCTGCTCCAAGTACAAAAGACCTGCAGGCACCGGCCAGCCAGAGGCCCTTTGTTAACTGACTGGGTGGAGTGGCATTGCCCCAATCGGGGCTTGTGGAGCAAGATTCTGTAAGTCATCAGGGTTTGAATCCCAGCTGAGCACTGGGAGGAGTGAGAGGTGGTGGAGGGGGCAAACTGGTGCAGTCACCCTCCTGTGGCACTGTGAGGATGGCCTGAACAGAGGGATTTACTGGGTCAAGGGAGGAGAGACTGGGATGTCACGATTTTCTCCCCATCACCACGTGGTGGGGCTTCAGGGAGTGGACAGCGGGCCCACAAAGGAGGCAGAACCCCTACACCAAACCCCACCCTCACCCTGCCAGGTAAATGTGTAGCTCTGGGAGTGGGATTGACCCTGACCTAACCTGATGCCCCTCCTCCAGACCAGCACTGTCATGGGCTCCAAGGTGCCATCAGATATAGGTCCAGCACTTTTGCATTTTCTGATTTGATTCTTGGTCGATCCTTATATATATATATATTCTTCCTCTTATTTCTTCCCTTCTCTAATTTAGTTGTTGTTTTGTTTAAGCAGACATTTTTAATCTATTATTTTTATACTTCTTCTGTATCACATTCTTTATTTTCCTCTCTCTCTCTGGATTAAACTGTATAGTTTCTCTGATTCTCTGCTGGGTCAATTTTTTTCTCTTCTCCCCTGCCCTCCCATCATTTCTCTCTTTGTATTCAAGAAGGCTTCTTCCACTACCACCGTCCCTTTTAAATTTTTTCCAAGGTTACTTCAATTAACAAATCAAAGAACATCCAGTGGAAGGTCCAAAACATTTCTTCGAGTAGGGTGATAAAGCAACCAGAGTCACAACAACAGAGAGCATGCAACACACCCCAGAAACACCTCCTGAAGGGCCAGGTCTTGGACAGTGTGTGATTCCACAGGAGCAGCACACATAACAAGCTATTAAAATACATAAAGGACAGAAAACTAGCCAAAAAGATGAAATGGAAGAATTCTCCTCAAAATAAATTGCAGGAAGAAATGACAGGTAGAGAATTGCTCAAAACAGATAAAAACAATGTATCTGATCAAGAATTTAGAATAATAACCATAAGATTAATCACTGGGCTTGAAAAAAGCATAGAAGACAGGAGATAATTTATTGCTGTAGAGATCAAGGAACTAAGAAATAGTTATGATGAATTAAGAAATGCTGTAAATGAGATGTAAAATAAACTAGAGGCAGTGACAGCAAGGATGGAGGAAGCAGAAGGGAAAATAAGTGAAATCAAGGTTAAAATTATGGAGAAAGATGAAGCCAAGAAAAACAGAGATAAGGAAATACTAGACTACGAGGGGGAAAATTAGAGAATTAAGTGACTCAATTAAATGTAATAATATTCCATATCATAGGACTTCCAGAGGAAGAAGAAGAAGAGAGAGAGAAAGGGGCAGGTTTACTTGAGCAATTTATAGCTGAGAACTTCCCTAACATGAGGAAGGAAGCAGACATCCAAATTGAGGAGGTACAGAGAACTCCCTTCAGATTCAACAAGAATAGGTCTTCACCACAGCATATCATAGTGAAACTGGCAAATTACAAAGATGAAGAGAGAATTCTGAAAGCAGCTAGGGACAAACTGGCCTTACCCTACAAGGGTAGACACATAAGGGTAGTAACAGACCTTTCCACTGAAACTTGGTAGGCCAGCAGAAAGTGGCAGGAAATATTCAATGTGCTGAATAGAAAAAATATGCAGCCAAGAGTCCTTTATCCAGCAAGCCTGTCTTCAGAATGGAAGGAAAGATAAAGGTTTTCCCAGACAAACAAAAACTAAAGGAGTTCATGACCACTAAACCAGCTCTGCAAGAGATTCTAAGGAGGACTCTGTGAGTGGAACACTGCAAAGACTACAAAGGACCAAAGACATCACCACAAGCATGAAATCTACTGATAACACAATGATACTAAATCTATATCTTTCAGTAACTCTGAATGTAAATGGACTAAATGCCTCAACCAAAATATATAAGGTATCAGAATGGGTAAAAAGCAAATTCCATCTATATGCTGTCTATAAGAGACCCATTTAATACCTGAGGACACCTCCAGACTGAAAATGAGGGGAAGGAGAATAATCTATCATGCTACTGGAAGTCAAAAGAAAGCTGGAGTAGTCCTACTTATATCAGACAAACTAGCTTTTATTTTTTTATGGTTTTATTTATTTTTGAGAGACAGAGAGAGACAGTGTGAGTGGGGGTGGTGGTTCAGAAATAGAGAGAGATACATAATCTGAAGCAGGCTCCAGGCTCTAAGCTAACTGTCAGCACAGAGCCCAATGCAGGGCTCGAGCCCATGAGCCGTGAGATCATGACCTGGGCCAAAGCAGGATGCTTATCCGACTCAGCCACCCAGACATCCCAACAAACTATCTTTTAAACTAAAGATGGTAACAAGAGATGAAGAAGGGCATTATATCATAATTACGAGGTCTATCCATCAAGAAGAACTAACAATTATAAATGTTTATGCCCCCAACTTGGAAAAACACTAATATATAAATCAATTAATCACAAACATAAGCAATCTTATTGGTAAGAATATGGTAATTGCAGGGGACTTTAATACTCCACTTACAGCAATGGACAGATAATGTAGGCAGAAAATCAGTACATAAACAATGGCTTTGAATGATACCAGTCCAGATGGACTGGACAGATATATTTAGAACTTTTCATCCAAAAGCAGCAGAATATACATTCTTCTAGAGTGCACAAGGAACATTCTCCAAGATAGATCACATATTGGGTCACAAAACACCCCTTAATAAATATAAAAGAATTGAGATCATACAACAATCTCAATGTTATGAAACTTGAAATCAACAACAAGAAAAAATTTGGAAAGCCTCCAAGTCTGGGGAAGTTATAGAACATTCTACTAAAGAATGAATGGGTCAACCAGGCAATTAAAGAAGAAATTTAAAAAATACATGGAAACAAATGAAAATGAAAACATGACAGTCCAAACCCTTTGGAATGCCACAAATGCAGTCCTAGAGGAAAATACATTGCAATCGAGGCCTATCTCAAGAAACAAGAAAAATCCCAAATATAAAACCTAGCCACACACCTAAAGGAATATAAGCAGAACAGCAAAGAAACCCCAAAGCGGGCAGAATAAGAGAAATAATAAAGATTAGAGAAGAAATAAACAATGTAGAAACCCCCAAAAAACAGTAGAACAGATCAATAAGTCAGATATTTTTGAAAAAATAAACAAAATTGATAAACCCCTAGCTAGACTTCTCAAAGGGAAAAGAGACAGAACTCAAATAGATACAATCATGATCGAAAGAGGAGACATCACAACTAACAGCACAGATATACAAACAATTATTAGAGAATACTATTATACATCATAAGCCAAGAAATTGGACAACCTGGAAGAAATGGACAAATTCTGAGACACACACATACCAAAACTCAAACAAGAAGAAGTAGAAAATTTGAACAGATCCATAATCAGTGAAAATATTGAATCAGTTATCAAAAATTTCACAATAAACAAGAGTCCTGGGCCAGATGGCTTCCCAGGGGAATTCTACCAGACATTTAAAGCAGAGTTAATATCCATCCTTCTCAGGGAGCTTCCAAAAATAGAAATGGAAGGAACGCTTCCGGACCCATTTAATGAAGCCAGCATTATCTTGATTCCTAAACAGACAGAGACTCCACTAAAAAAGGAGAATTACAGGCCAATATCTCTGATGAACATGGATGCAAAAATTCTCAATAAGAAATTAGCAAATTGAATTCAACAGCATATTGAAAAAATTATTCACTATGATCAAGTGAGATTCATTCCTGGGCTACAGGGCTGGTTCAATATTTGAAAATCAATCAGTGTGATACATCACATCAATAGAAGAAAGGATAAGAACTATATGATTGTCAATATATGCAGAAAAAGTGTTTGACAAAATAAAGTATCCTTTCTTAATAAACACCCTCAAGAAAGTCAGGATAGAAGGAACATACCTTAACATCATAAAAGCCATATATGAAAAGCCCACAGCTAATATCATCCTCAATGGGGAAAAAACTGAGAGCCTTCCTTCCCCCTAAGGTCAGGAACACGACAGAGATGTCCACTCACCACTGTTGTTTAATATGGTGTTGAAACTCTTAGCCTCAGCAATCAGACAATAACATGAAATGAAAGGCATCCAAATTGGCAGAGATGAAATAAAATTTTCACAAATGACATGACATGATACTCTACATGGAGTATAATATAATACAATATAATATAATACTAATATATTACATATATTAATAATAATAATATAATACAATATAATATAATACTAATATATTACACCCTCATAACACTTATTTTATAACGAAGTTTGTATATTTTGACCCCTTTTACCCATTATGGTCACCCCCACCCTCCCTATCTGGCAACCAATCTGCTAAAAGTTTTTCTAAAGTTCTCTATATAAACGAGATCATACAGTATTTGTCTGTCTTTCTCAGATTTATTACACTTAGCATAATATCCTCACGTTTCATCGATGTTGTACCAGATGGCAAGATTTCCTTTTTATGGCTATATAATATTCCATTGTATATACATACCACATCTTTTTTTCTTTTTATTTTTTAAAATAGTTTATTGTCAAATTGGTTTCCATATAACACCCAGTGCTTCTTCCCACAAGTGCCCCCCACCATGACCATCACCCTCTTCCCCCCCCCCCCCCCCCCTCAGTTCATGGTTCTTTTTCAGTATTCAGTAGTCTCCCTTGATCTGTGTCCCTCACTCTCCCCCACTCTCTTTCCCCCTTCCTCTCCCCATGGTCCCCTGCCAGGTCTCTCCTGTTAGACCTATGAATGCAAACATATGGTATCTATCCTTCTCTGCCTGACAGTGTGGAGGCTCCTCAAAAAACTATTGATAGAACTCCCCTATGACCCAGAAATAGCACTGCTAGGGATTTACCCAGGGGATACAGAAGTGCTGATTCATAGGAGCACATGCACCCCAATGTTCATAGCGGCACTTTCTACAATAGCCAAATCATGGAAAGAGCCTAAATGTCCATCAACTGATGAATGGATCAAGAAGATGTGGTATATATATACAATGGAGTACTATATGGCAATGAGGAAAAATGAAATATGGCCATTTGTAGCAAAGTGGATCGACCTTGAGGGTGTCACATCTTTTTTTTAAATTTAAATTTAGTTAGTTAATATACAGTGTGGTATTAATTTCAGGAGTAGAATTCAGTGATTCATCACTTACATAGAACACCCGGTGCTTATCACACCAAGTGCCCTCCTGATGCCCATCACCATCTGGCCCATTCCCACCCACTTCCCTCCATCAACCCTCAGTTTGTTCTCTATGCTTAAGAGTCTCCTGTGGTTTGTCACCCTTTATTCTCTTCCCTCACCCCGTCCCATATGTTCATCTGTTTTCTTCTTAAATTCCACTTATAAGTAAAATCATATGGTAGTTTTCTTTCTCTGACTTATTTCACTCAGCATAATACATTCTAGCTCCAGCCACATCATTGCAAATGGCAAGACTTCATTCTTTTTGATGGCTGAGTGATATTCCATTGTATCATATAATACATATGTGATATACCACACCTTTATCCACTCAACTAACAATGGACACACCTGTTAGAATGGCTAGACTCAAAAAGACAAAGAGACAACAAGTGGTGGCCAGGATGTGGAGAAATAACCTTTTTGCACTATTGGCAGGAACATATATAGGTGCAGCCACTGTGGAAAGCAGTATGGTAGTTCCTCAAAGAATTAAAAATAGAACTACCATATAACCCAGCAACTCCACTTCTGGGCATTTATCCAAAGGAATGACTCATTATCTGAAAGAGATGTCTGCACTCCCACACTCATAGCAGTGTTATTCACAATCCCAAGGTATGGAAACAACCTAAGTATCCACCTGTGGATTAGTGAATACAGAAATTATGGCATGTATATACAATGGAATATCATTCAGCCTGTAAAAAGGGGGGGATCCAGTCATTTATGACAACATGGATGTACCTGGAGGACACTAAGCTAATAGAAATAAGCCAAACAGAGAAAGACAAATACCACATGGTATCCTTCACATGTAGGGGGGAAAAGCACAACTCATAGAAACAGAATAAAAAAGTGTTTTCCCAGGGGTAGGGAATGGGAGAGGGTAATAAGGAGAAGTTGATAAAATGGTACAGACTTTCAGTTATAAGATGAATAAGGTCTGATGATCTAACATGTCACATGGAGACTATCGTTGATAACACTGTATTGTATGAAAGAACAGATCTTAAATGTTCTCACACACAAGGAAAAAGATAAACATATGAAAGGATGGATGTGTTAATTAATTCAATGGGGAAATCATTTCATAAGGTATATGTACAACATCATGTTGTATACTTTAAAAATCTTAGTTTTGGGAGGAGCCAAGATGGCGGAGAGGAAGAGAGCTCTGTAAACTTTGTCTACCCCATCTATTGAACTGAGAAGGACATTACTCCCATCTGCAAGAGTGGAAGGAGAAACTATGGAATCCAGAAAGAAGACAATCTCAAAGCTACCTAAGTGAGTGAGTGCGAACTGGGGAGATTGGAGAACTGGCCAGCCCGAGATGGGTAGGGGAGGTGGGAGCCCCAGCCCAACACAGGACAAGCACGTGGAGCCCAAGAGACAAAGGGAAGAGACAGAGAGACTGAACACGCTCCTAGTACTGTCCCTGGGGAAGAGATAAAGAACTTTTAACCACGCTTGGAGAGAGAAACTTTCACTCCATATATATATGCTAGGTAGCCCATTTCCCGAACCCGGGTGGTGCAAGGGAAAGAACAGCTTCCAGCCCTGCGCCATCTTGGTGGGGAGACAGCAGCCAAGGAGGCGGCCCCAGGGGCACTCACTTCGACCTTGGTTTTGGGAGTGGGCGCACGCATCTCATTTCCACAACACATCTCGCCCCCAGCATTGGTCGCGTGAATCCTGAATCCTGGGTGCCAACAGGGAAAAAATAGCCCCCAGCCCTACACGATCCCACCAGGGAGATGGTGGCAGTGGAGGCCTGGGCATGTGCTCAGGCTGCAGGAGCACCCAGCTCATTTCTGGCAGCACCGGGCACCTCCGGCAACAGCTGTGCAAAGCCAAGAGAAACTCATCCCTCCCCCAACAGGATCACGATCAAGCTGGGGGCTGGGAATCCGCAGTTGTGTCTGTGAGGGTGTGCACTTCACCTCCTGCTCTGCACCTCGCCTTAGGCAGGGGCAGCTGAAATCCCTGCCTGAGCCAAGACAAAATGATCCCTCTCCCTAAAAAGCCAGCCACCAAAGCAAATACATCTCATCTGTGGTAGCATAAAAGTGCATGGACTAGAACTTTGAACCGAGACAGGCCCGGAAAATACAACTTGGCTCAACTGCAGCACAAGGAGATCAGACTCATTAGAGTGGCGTACAGTGTGTAGTTCCAGCAGAGCTTGGTGAGCCGCCATTCTACTCTCTGCAGACACCAAGGAGGAGTCTCTGAGAGCAGCCTCCGAGACCTACCACACCAAATCACGCCTATCCATGAGGGGGAGCTGCTGCTTTTTAAAATATTTTTTCTTCTTTTTCTTTTTTCTTCATTTTTTTCTTTTTTCTTCTTTTTTTGTACATATTTTTATTATTATTACCTTTTTTACTTAAATGTTTTTTTTTATTTTTAGTCCTTATTTCCCTTTCTCCTTTCTCCTTTTTTTTTACCTTCTTGCAGTCCAGATATATTCTCCTGTATCTCATCCTTACCTCTCCCCTCAACTGGTCATATGCTTTTAGACTCTCCACTGTCCTTTGTTGTCTCTGACCCCCTTTAATTTTTTTCTTTTTTTCTTCTCTTCCTTTCATCTTTTTCCTCTTCATTTTCTCTGTTTTCATTCCCCCTTTTAATGTGTTTGTTTGATTTCTCTGTGCGTTTGTGTGCTTCTCTTCCCTCTGTGTTTGTCTGTCTTCCTTCTTAGGGCTACACCAAGAAACAAGCCAAGTGTGCATGATGGTGTGCCAAATATTTCTGAGTATGCAAATAAAATATTCAAAGGCACAACAAGAGAAATTGAGAGACACCACTAAAAGAATATTTCCTGAAATGACAGGACCCAGACAGTCAATAAGCCTCCTTTAACAGAGAAATATTAATAGGTGCACAGTGTACAACGAGCTTTCTAAAGCTGACAAGAGACAGAAAACTAGCAAAAATGAAAAAAGAAAAGAACTCTCCCCTGAAGACCTCCAGGAGGAAGTCACAGCCACAGAACTGCTCAAGGCAGATCTAGACAACATACCGGATCAAGAATTTTAAAAACTAGTCATAAAATTAATCGCTGGGGTTGAAAAAAGCATCAAAGAATCAACATAGACAATTAATAGGCACTTTGAAAATAAGAGTGATGAGTTAAAAAGGCTCTAGATGAGGTGAATAACAAAATGGAGGCAGCCACCTCAAGGACTGATGAGGCAGAGAAGAATAGGTGAATTAGAAGATATAGTTCTAGCAAAAGAGGAAGCTGAAAAAAAGAGAGAGAAATTAATCCAGGAGCAGAAAAGGAGAATTCGAGAATTGAGTGATACAATCAAACAGAACAACGTCCGTCTCATAGGAATTCCTGAAGAGGAAGACAGAGAGAAAGGGCCTGAAGGGATACTAGACCAAATTATAACTGAGAATTTCCCAAATCTGGGAAAAGAAATAGACATTCAAATTCAAGAGGCACAAAGAAACCCCTTAAGATGTAATTTGAATTGGCCTTCAGCACGACATATCATAGTGAAAATGGCAAAATATAAAGATAAAGAGAGAATTCTGAAAGCAGCTAGGGAGAAAAGGGCCCTCACATTCAAGGGGAGACCTATCAGAGTGGTTACAGACCTATCTAATGAAACTTGGCAGGCCAGGAAGGAATGGCAGGAAATCTTCAATGTGATGAACAGAAAAAACATGCAGCCAAGAATCTTTTATCCAGCAAGCCTGTCATTCAAAATAGGAGAAATAAAAGTGTTCCCAAATAAACAAAAATTGAGAGAATTCATGACCACCAAACCAGCCCTAAGGAAATCCAAAGAGGGACTCTATGAGGAAAATGTTGCAAAGAATACAAGGTGTCAGAGACAGCACTATAAACATGAATTCTAGGGAGAACACAATGACTCTAAACCCACATTTTTCAATAATAACACTGAATGTAAATGGACTGAATGCTCCAACCAAACGACACAGGGTGGCAGAGTGGATCAAAAAAAAAAAAAAACCATCTATTCGCTGTCTACAAGAGACTTATTTTCGACCTGAAGACACCTTCAAGTTGAAAGTAAAGGGGTGAAGAATTATCTGTCATGCAATTGGGAGCCAAAAGAAAGACAGAGTAGCCATACTTATATAAGACAAACTGGCTTTACAGTAAAGGCAGTAACAAGAGATGAAGAAGGACATTATATAATAATTACAGGATCTCTCCATCAGGAAGAGCTAACAATTATAAATGTCTATGCACCAAATTCAGGAGCGCCCAAATACATAAAACAATTAATCACAGAAAGAAACAATCTTATTGACAAAAATGTCCTAATTGTAGGGGACCTTAATACTCCACTGACAGCAATGGATAGATCAACCAGACAGAAAATCACTAAAGAAACAATGGACCTGAATGACACATTGGAACAGATGGAACTGATAGATGTATTTAGAACTCTGCATCCTCAAGATAGGAAAATCACCTTCTTTTTGAGTGCACATGCCCCATTCTCCAAAATATATCACATACTGGGGCGTAAAGCAGCCCTCCATAAGTATAAACGAATAGAGATCATACCATGCACACTTTCAGATCACAATGCTATGAAACTTGAAATTTACCACAGGAAAAAGTCTGGAAAACCTCCAAAAATGTGGAGGTTAAAAACCACCCTACTAAAGGATGATTGGGTTAATCAGGCAATTAGAGAAGAAATTTAAAAAATATATGGAAACCAATGAACATAAAAATACAACAATCCAAAATCTCTGGGACGCAGCAAAGGCAGTCCTAAGAGGAAAGCATATTGCAATCCAGGCCAATCTCAACAAACTAGAAAAAACACAAATTCAAAATTTAACAGAGCACCTACTGGAACTAAAAGGGAAGTAGCAAGAGCACCCCAAACCCAGCAGAAGAAACGAAATAATAATGATCAGGGCAGAAATAAACAATATAGAATCCAAAAGAACAGTCGAGCAGATCAATGAAACCAAGAGTTGGTTCTCTGAAAAAATAAACAAAATTGATAAACCTCTAGACAGGCTCCTCAGAAAGAAAAGAGTGCGCACCCAGATAGACAAAATCCTGAATGAAAAAGAATCTATTACATCCAAACCCTGAGAAATACAAGCAATCATCAGATATTACTATGGGGCAGGAGCCGACAACTGAAAAATTATATGCCAACAAATTGGACAACCTAGAAGAAATGGACAAATTCCTAAATGCACATGAACTGCCAAAATTCAAATGGGAGGAGATAGAAAGCATGAATAGACTGATAATCAGTGAAGAAATTGAATCCGTTATCAAAAATCTCCCAACGAATTGGAGCCCAGGGCCATATGGCTTCCCAGGGGAATTCTACCAGATATTTAAAGCAGAGCGCATGCCCATTCTTCTCAAACTATTCCAAAAAATAGAAATAGAAGGGAAACTTCCAAACTCATTCTATGAAGCCAGCATCACCTTGATACCCAAACCAGACAGAAACCCAGCCAATAAAGAGAACTACAGACCAATATCCGTACTGAATACAAATGCAAAAATACTCAACAAGATACTGGCAAATCAAATTCAACAGCATATAAGAAGAATTATCCATCATGATCAAGTGGGATTCATTTAGGTGCTACAAGGCTGGTTCAATATTCACAAATCCATCAGTGTGATACATCACATTAACAAAAGAAAGGATAAAAACCATATGATCCTGTCGATAGATGCAGAAAAAGCATTTGACAAAATACAGCACCCTTTCTTAATAAAAACCCTTGAGATAGTCGGAATAGAAGGAACTTACCTAAACACTATAAAAGCAGTTTATGAAAAGCTCACAGCCAATATTATCCTCAATGGGGAAAAACTGAGAGCATTCCCCCTGAGATCAGGAAGACGACAGGAGTGTCCACTCTCACTACTGTTGTTTAACATAGTGCTGGAAGTCCAGGCATCAGCAATAAGACAACAAACGGAAAAAAAGGCATCAGAATTGGCAAAGAAGAAGTCAAACTATCACTTTTTGCAGATGACATAATACTCTACATGGACAACCTGGTGGACTCTACCAGAAGCCTTCTAGAACTGATCAAGGAATTCAGTAAAGTTGCAGGGTACAAAATCAATGCACAGAAATCAGTTGCATTCCTATACACCAAAAATGAAGCACCCAAAAGAGAAATCAACAAACTAATTCCATTCACGAATGCAAAAAAACCATCAAATACCTAGGAGTAAACCTAACCAAGGATGTAAAAGACCTATGTGATGAAAACTATAGAAAACTTATGAAAGAGATTGAAGAAGACACCAAAAATGGAAAAATATTCTCTGTTTATGGATCGGATGAATAAACACTGTGAAAATGTCATTACTACCCAAAGCGATCTACACATTCAATGCAATCCCCATCCAAATTGTACCAACATTCTTCTCAAAGCTAGAACAAACTATCCTCAAATTCGTATGGAACCACAAAAGACCCCATATAGCCACAGTCATATTGAAGACGAAAACCAAAATGGGAGGCTTCACAATCTCTGACTTTAGCCTCTACTACAAAGCTGTCATCATCAAGACAGTATGGTATTGGCACAAAAACGGACACATACACCAATGGAATAGAATAGAGAACCCAGAACTGGGCCCACAAACATACGGCCAATTAATTTTTGACAATGCAGGAAAGAGTATCTGATGGAAAGAAGACTGCCTCTTTAGCAGGTGGTGCTGGGAGAACTGGACAGCAACATGCAGAAGAATGAAATTAGGTCACTTCCTTACACCATACACAAAAATTAACTCAAAATGGCTGAAGGACCTCAATTTGAGACAGGAATCCATCAAACCCATTGAGGAGAAAGTAGGAAGAAACCTCCTCGACCTCCACTGCAGCAATTTCCTACTCAACACATCACCAAAGGCAAGGGAAATGAAAGCACAACTGAACTCTTAGGACTTCATCAAGATAAAAAGTTTCTGCACTGCAAAGGAAAAAATCAAGAAAAGTAATAGGCAACCGACAGAATGGGAAAGGATAGTTGCAAATGACATATCAGATAAAGGGCTAGTATCTAAAATATACAAGGAACCTGCCAAACTTCACACCCACAAAACAAATAACCCAGTGAAGAAATGGGTAGAAGAGATGAACAGAAACTTCTCCAAAGAGGACATCCATATGGCCAACAGGCACATGAAACGATGCTCAACATCACTCATCATCAGGGAAATACAAATCAAAACCACACTGAGATACCACCTCACGCCAGTCAGAGTGGCTAAAATGAACAAATCAAGAGACTATAGATGTTGGCGAGGGTGTGGAGAGACGGGTACACCCTCCTACACTGTTAGTGGGAATATAAACTGGTGCAGCCACTCTGGAAAACAGTGTGGAGGTTCCTCAAAAAACTATCCATAGAACTCCCTTATGACCCAGCAATAGTCCTGCTAGCAATTTACCCAAGGGATACAGAAGTGCTGATGCATAGGAGCACATGTACCCCAATGTTCATAGCAGCACTGTCAACAATAGCCAAAACATGGAAAGAGCCTAAATGTCCATCACCTGATGACTGGATCAAGAAGATGTAGTATATATACACAATGGAGTACTACATGGCAATGAGAAAGAATGAAATATGGCCATGTGTAGGAAAGTGGATGGACCTCGAGGGTGTCATGCTAAGCGAAATAAATCAGGCAGAGAAGGACAGATACCATATGTTTGCACTCATAGGAGAAACCTAATGGAGGACCAGGAGGAGGGGAAGAGGGAAAGAGAGTTGGGGAGAGAGAGGGATGCAAAACTTGAGAGACTATTGAATACTGAACATGAACCGAGGGTTGAAGTAGAAGGGGGAGGGGGAAAAAGAGGTGGTGGTGATGTAGAAGGGCACTTATAGGGAAGAGCACTCGGTGTTATTTGACAATAAACTATTTTAAAAAATAGTAAAAAAATAATAAAATAAAATAAAAATCTTAGTTTTATTTGTCAATTAATCCTCAGTAAAGCTGAGTTGGGTAAAAGACCGATGTTTTTACTAACAGGCAGCAGATGTAGTCGCACATTTAAGAACCATTATAGCAAAAGTTTATGTATTGGTGATGTGAAATTTTTGCATAATAAAAACCACTTATTAAAATATAACATAATAAAGAATATGATCCTTGAGCAATGTCTCGACTTAGTAATGGAATATTTTATATGGGAAAATAAGACAAGGTATTACCTTTCAAATGAAGCAAAGTAATAAAATAACAAGTGCATAATATAATACTGGCTCTGAGCTGATATGGTGTATCTACTGATTAATATATTATGGGTTTGCTCCCACAACTACAGGGTCCATAGAATAAATACAACTTCATATGTTAAAGGTGTGCTTTTAATTTAATCTTGTAGACGATAGTAGTCAAAACTATTTTTAAGCAAGAAATGATGTGGTTGTGCTGGTTTTAGGAAAAATAATTCTGATAATGCTATAGAAGCTTAGAATTGGTTTGCTTGGAAGATCTCTTAAGAGGTTAATTAAATGGTTTGGGTAAGGATAAGAAGATCTAAACTAACACATTGATAACAAATGGAAAATGTGTGCTGGAGGGTAAATGTATTCTAAAAATATGTCAGAGATAATGAAAACAAAGCTTTAGATTCAGTGTTAGGATGAAAACAGAGGGGAAAATCAAGAATAATTCAGGGAAGGGGTGTCTGGGCAGCTCAGCTGGTTAAGTGTCCGACTTTGTTTTAACTCAGGTCCTGATTTCACAGTTCATTGGTTTGGGCCTCAAGTTGGGCTCCACACTGATGGCATGGAACCTGCCTAGAATTCTTGTTCTCTCTCTCTCTCTCTGCCCCTCTCCAGCTTATGCTTTCTCTTTTCTCTCGAAATAAACAAATAAATATTTTTATTTTTTAAAAAATAGTTGTCAAATTGGTTTCCATATAACACCCAGTGCTCTTCCCCATAAGTGCCTTCCTCCATCACCACCACCTCTTTTCCCCCCCTCCCCCTTCCCCTTCAACCCTTTGTTCGTTTTCAGTATTCAATAGTCTCTCAAGTTTTGCATCCCTCTCTCTCCCCAACTCTCTTTCCCTCTTCCCCTCCCCATGGTCTTCCATTCGGTTTCTCCTGTTTTCCTGTTAGACCTATGAATGCAAACATATGG
>NC_043706.1:2567914-2570586 GCF_006229205.1 Suricata suricatta
GACACCCTCGAGGTCCATCCACTTTCCTACAAATGGCCATATTTCATTCTTTCTCATTGCCATGTAGTACTCCATTGTGTATATATACTACATCTTCTTGATCCAGTCATCAGATGATGGACATTTAGGCTCTTTCCATGTTTTGGCTATTGTTGACAGTGCTGCTATGAACATTGGGGTACATGTGCTCCTATGCATCAGCACTTCTGTATCCCTTGGGTAAATTGCTAGCAGGGCTATTGCTGGGTCATAAGGGAGTTCTATGGATAGTTTTTTGAGGAACCTCCACACTGTTTTCCAGAGTGGCTGCACCAATTTATATTCCCACTAACAGTGTAGGAGGGTGGCCATCTCTCCACACCCTTGCCAGCATCTATAGACTCTTGATTTGTTCATTTTAGCCACTCTGACTGGCGTGAGGCGGTATCTCAGTGTGGCTTTGATTTGTATTTCCCTGATGATGAGTGATGTTGAGCATCGTTTCATGTGCCTGTAGGCCATATTTTTAAAAAGAATAATTCAGAGGGTTCTCACTGAGTTGCTGAGAGTTTGGTATTGAGATTCTGAATATCTAACCTGCAGAATAGCAGTTGTTTTCAGAACATGAAACATCAGAAATTGTAGAGCCCACAACTAATCCATATGTATATTGCCAAGATTCCATTTTCTTTAGGATGGAATTCAGGAGGGGATATAAACTGTGTATATGGATTGCAGATTTATAGACAGAGACTTATAGATAGATGGTAGTTCAAGCCATGGAAATGAGAAAGTATTTCAGGAGCAGGAGTTGAGAGAAGAAAAGCAAGGATGAAGTCTTGCAAAATCAAAACGTTGAAGTTTGTGCTCAATAAGAAGAACTGACAATCAAGGGCTCAAGAAATAATAGAAAAACGGAGAGAAACCAATGGACAGAGTAATTTCATGAAGGAGAGGAACATCATCAAAGCCATAGCACACCAAGTAAGAGAATGGTGAGCTCATCTACTCTTTGTAATGAAAGAATATTAAAGGTTCTACAGAAAACAGCTTCAACAGAGTGGTAGGGAAAGAAGAAAAAAAGAACATTTGGAAGTGTTGATAGAAGGAGAAAAAACATGAATACTTTGTGTCCATGACAAAAAGATGAAATTAATGGAGGAGGATATCTAGAAGAGAATGGGGCAGGGGAGGATTTTAACTCTCATTTTATTTTTCTTATAGGATAGAGGAGCATATTTTTAGGAATCATGAACAGACAGTGGGATATAAGAAGCTGAAGAAAGAATAAAGGTAATGGAATAATACGTTTTCAAAAAAGTTGGATGCTAATAGAGTTGATGTACAATTGGAAAATAATTTTCTTCAGTGACTCAGTCACAAAGAAAGGATATAACTCATATGAGGGGGGAAAGCTCAGGAATTCCCTCTTTTAAGTAGAAAAGAAGGATGGACTCTATAGACTGACCCTAGGGATGTGATGTACAGTATGGGAGCTAGAGTAAATAATACTATATTTTATATTTAAAAATTGCTAAGAGAATATAAAAGTTCTCAGAAGAAAAAAAAAGGCAACTATATGCAGCAACAGTCATTATACAGACTTCTTGTGGTGATCATTCCACAAAATAAACAAGTATCAAATCATTATGTTGATGCCTAAAACTAAAACTATGTTGTAGGAAAAGTGTATCTCAATTTGAAAAAGGAACTTAAAGCTAGCAAAGAATATTGCAATCAATAATAGCATTAAATAGTATTGGTAAATGGAAGTTAAGAAGAGACAATCATTTCACTCCTAGTCAATTTGGCGGGAAAAGATTGACTACCCGTTCATCTCACCTCTCCAGAGCCTTCCTTCCTGTTTGGCTGCCTCTGGGGAGCCAAACTCTGAATATTTCGACTGAAGCTAATGAGTTACATGGGGCAGAACCCTCCTGGGGCCCTAAAAATACACGCATCCTCAGTCCCTAGAGCATGTACTTTGACTTTCATGACCTATAAAAAAAATAACCCCCAGATATATTAGCCCTTTCATTCATGGGCAGATTCCATAGAATTCACAGATTCCAATGTGTGGTTAGCTGCAGACCCTATTGTCCACTCTAAATTACACCTCCTCGTATGCACCAAGACACTCTGCAATGAGTGGACAATCTCCCTGGGTAAACCCCAGGTATGAGATAACTTATCCTAACAGTAACTATAGAGAGAATTGTTACTACCTTGAACAGAGCCTGAGCAATGAGCCATTTTGACTTCTCTTGCCTTTGAGATTCACCATGTTCACGGTTTGTCCTGTCCAGAGTTTGGCACATTTTAAATACATGAATCTGTATTTACTCTAAGGATTCTGTTCTATCTATTTCATCCCCTAACACTTTCCTACAGATCCAAGATCACACACTACTGGGAAATCTCTGAGTGTATTAGCTTCCATGGGGACCAGCAGTCATGTGCTTTCATCTGCCAGACCTTCACTTTCCCATCCATATGCCAATCTCTTCACTTCATACAACTGTAGTCGTTCTTCAAAGACCATATCGCTTCTTCTGACAGTTAGCTGGATATCTGTAACCTTTGTTATTCTTTCTTGGAAGAAGATGCCATACTCTTACCCTAATTCAAATGTTCCTAAGAAAATTCAAGATTCTTCCCTTTGCTCCTGATTCCTCAGACCCAAAGAGGTGGTG
>NC_043706.1:2571086-2579344 GCF_006229205.1 Suricata suricatta
ATATGAACAGACACTTCTCCAAAGAAGACATCCAGATGGCCTACAGACACATAAAATGATGCTCAACATCACTCATCATCAGGGAAACACAAATCAAAACCACACTGAGATACCACCTCACGCCAGTCAGAGTGGCTAAAATGAACAAAGCAAGAGACTATAGATGTTGGAGAGGGTGTGGAGAGATGGGCACCCTCTTACACTGTTGGTGGCAATGTAAACTGGTGCAGCTGCTCTGGAGAACAGTGTGGAGGTTCCTCAAAAAATTATCGATAAACTCCCTTATGACCCAGCATTAGCATTGCTGGGGATTTACCCAAGAGAGACAGAACTGCTGATGCATAGGAGCACATGTACCCCAATGTTCATAGCAGCAATGTCAACAATAGCCAAAACATGGAAGGAGCCTAAATGTCCATCACCTGACGAATGGATCAAGAAGATGTGGTATATACTCACGATGCAGTACTACATGGCAATGAGAGGGAATGACATATGGCCCTTTGTAGGAAAGTGGATGGACCTTGAGGGTGTCATGCTAAGTGAAGTAAGCCAGGCAGAGAAGGACAGAAACCATATGTTTGCACTCATAGATCTAGCAGGAAAACAAGAGAGATCTAATGGAGAACCAGGGGGAGCGGAGGAGGGACAGAGAGTTGGGGACAGAGAGGGATGCAAAACTTGAGAGACTATTGAATGCTGAGAATGAACTGAGGGTTGAAGGTGTAAGGGGAGGGGGGAAAAGAGGTGGTGGTGATGGTGGAGGGCACTTAAGGGGAAGAGCACTGTGTGTTGTATGGAAACCAATTTGACAATAAAATATTATGGGAAAAAATTGACAATTTAATTCCCTTAATCATAATGTCTTACTTTTCCCACACCTATACCTTATTATAACATCTTATACTTTGTGGTCATAGCTTTTATGTTGAGCAATCACAAAACTTATGAAGAGAACTCACAGAATCAGGGCAGGAAGGTGTTTCGGAATGTGGACTCTGGATTCAGGTGGCCTGGGGTCAGACACAACTCTGCCACCTGCTGCCGGATGCTAGCTTACTTGACCTTTCTGTGGCACAGTTTCTTCATCTGTAAAAATAACAATGGGTACTAAATTGTATATTTTTTGTGAGGATTAAATAATTCAATATATGGAGAGCTCAGAAGAGTCCCTGGCATGCAGTACACTCCCATGTTAGTGCCTAGCTCTCATTGTGGCAAACTGCACCTGTGCATCTAGATGGATTTGGTCTTACTGCTTCTCCCCAGCCTGATCCAGTAGTTCTGAGAGAATATGATAAATGCTCTCCACTGTGTTATCAGCAGTGTCTAGTAAATTAACATCTGATAAATGACTTAACATGAAAATCGTGAACTGATTTTGGCTTTCCAAAGTCAGTTAATATCCCAGAAGATAACATTTAGGAGACTATGTGAGGTGAAAAGTTATGGATAATGAGAAGGAGGACGTTACTGGGGCTTTATCTACTTAACGCCAAATGATTTACTCAATCTGGTTAAGCGTTATTAATTTTAATGCTTCTTTCTTCAGCCATTAAACCAGAAGGATGAATACAGTCAGTGATGTTCAGGACAATGGTGTGGGTGCAGTCCTACCAGGTCCAGCTGAGCAGCACCCTGCAGCCACTTCAGATACTGTAAAGGAATTGGGATTAAATACAATGTGGCTTTAAAATATGAAATGTAGACTTTAAAAATTCCCATTTACTAGGACTGATTCCTTCTTGCAAACAGAAACATACATGAGATTTGGAGGGGCACTGTTAAAAAAGACACAAAAGGGGGTGCCTGTGTCCCTCAGTTACTGAGCATCTGACTCTTGATTTCAGCTCAGGTCATGATCTCAGGGTCGTGGGATCGACCCCGTGTAGGGTTCCATGCTAGGCGTGGAATCTGCTTGGGATTCTCTCTCTCCCTCTGCCCCTCTCCCTGACTTGTGCTCTCTCAAGTAAATAAATAAACACAACAAAAAAGACACAGAAAAACCCACTAATCAATATCCAGCTGCTTTATATCCTTCAGTCTCACTGACTAATATCAGAATACCAAGCAGTGCGGGGGAGGACTGAAGCCATCACTTTCAGCCCCTGTGTTAAACTGCACCCAGACACACTGTCCAGTCCCTATTTTACTTTATTTTGTTGTTTACTTTTTATTTTGTAATCATAAACGTAGCTCCACAATCCCACTAGACTTGTAGAGGAGTGAGGGAAATGTGGGGCCCATAGAACTGCAGCAGGAGCACGAAGGTGCAGGACGAGCAGATGGGGGAGGGGGTAGGGGCCGCTCCCCGAGCTGCAGAAGGACCCGTCTGGTGGTTCAGACACCACACAAGTCAAAGGTGTTAGATTCGTCCGCAGTCAGCAATGGCGATCTTGTTGGTCTTGCCATTCCTGGACCCACCGTGCTCCCAGGCTTCCCAGCATTCACGCCCTCCTTGGTCTTGCCAAAGCCCCTGCTTGCCCTCACCCAGCGCGGGCGGTGTGGACGGAAACCCAGAGCCATTCGTGTTGGGTCCAGCCCACCACGGATGAGATGCCAGGACCCCTGTGCATCAGGATGAAGTTCTCATCATTAAATTTCCCCCAGAGGTGGACTTCCTGCCAGGGCCGGTACAGCGCAGGGAGCCGTCGCCTGGCACATCAATCCCGAATTAATCCTGTGAAAGCAGGACGCTTTACAACCAAACCCATTCTCCCCATGCTCAGAACGCAAAAGTTTTCTGCTGTCTTGGGAACTTTGTCTGCAAACAGCTGGAAGGAGACATGGCCCAAGGGTTCGCTGCCCGGGGGGATGTTGAAGAATGCAGTGCGGTTGACCATGGCACGGAGGCTCCTGGGCCCTGGCATCTGCGAGGCTCCAATCCCTACTTTAAACACTGAGACCAAGTAATAATCTAGCCGCTTGCTCCAGGAAATACCATCTGAATAGCTCACTTACCAAGATTTCCTTCAAGACTTTTGCCTTGTTATACCCATGAACCTAAAGCTACTATTTTTAAGTTATTTTTTAATTTTTATTCATTTTGAGAGAGAAATAGAGAGCAAGTAGTGGAGAAGCAGAGAGAGAGGGAGGCAGAATTCGAAGCAGGCTCCATGCTGACAGCGCAGAGCCTGGTGTAGGGCTCGATTTCATAGACTATGAGATCATAACCTGAGCCAAAGTAAAGAGTCAGACACTCAACAGTCTAAGTCACCCAGACACCCCATAAAGCTACTTCTTTTAAATGTTTTTATTTATTTTTGAGACAGAGAGAGACAGAGCATGAGCAGGGAAGGGGCAGAGAAACAGGGAGACACAGAATCTGAAGCAGGTGCCAGGCTCTGAGCTGTCAGCATAGAGCCCTATGTGGGGCTCAAACACACAAACCATGAAATCAAGCCCTAAGCTGAAGTCGGACACCCAACCGACTAAGTCACCTAGGTGCCCATTAAAGCTACTATTTTTAAGCTCTGCCCAAACTCAACTGATTCTCTGTTTTGCAAGGTTCACCTCATAATCACTCATCCCAGGTCTGAAAAACTTATAAATACCCTTCCCTAAATGTCCCTTTTTGAGGCACCAATGGCACTGTCAAGAGTGTATCATTTCTGTGGTGGGTGCAATAAACTCAGCTTTGCTTGATAAACAGATGTGTACTGCAGTCTTTTGGGATTTTGACAGACAGTAGATACAGAGTAGGTTTTTGGTGAACATAATAATATACATTCACTCTTGTTGAATATATGTGTAGGAATGGATCTTGAGGTCATAGAATAAGCATATGTAATACATTGTCAAGCAGTGGCCCCCTCCTTATATCCATGTCTCTCTATTGCTCCCACACACATTAGCTATGCGAGTAGCTTTGGCCAATAGCATATCAGCAAACATGACATAAGCAAAAATCTGAAAAGTACGGGTCCTCTTGGAACACTGATGCCATGCGAAGAAGCCTGGGTTAGCTTGCTGAAGACATGGAACCACAGCCATCACCAAACATAAGAGTGAAGGCATTTTAGACTATCTGGTCCAGAGGAGCATATTACTGCAGTAACACTACCCAGTCTTGTCTTCCCTGAACAAGACTAGTGGAAGAACCATCTGGCTGCACTAAGTCCAAGTTGCTGATCCAGAGAATCAGGAACAAATTAAAGATTTATTTTCTTATGACACTAAACTTTGAGATGATTAGTTAGTGGGGTAATAGATAACTGATATGGTGTTTATTAACTTTAATAGAAATGGCCAAACAGCTTTACAAATGGCTGTACCATTTTAATGCTCCCACCAAGAAAGAATGAGAGTTCCAGTTGCTTCACATCCTCACCAACACTTGGTATTGTCCTTCTTGTGTTATTAGCCCCTAGTCATAGTAAGTACGACCTTACTGCACGTTTTTGAATGAGTACTGATTTTAGCATCTTTTCATATTTTTATTAGTCATTTGGATCTCTCTTTTTTGAAGTTCTTATTCAAGTTGCTTGCCCATTTAAAAAATGTTAATATATTTCTTCATAGTATTCATGCTAGAGTTCTTTTTAAGTTCAGGAGATGAGCCTTTCTACCAGGTACGTGTAAGGTAAATATTTTCTCCAATACTCAGTGATCTACCCTTTGATGTTCTCAACAATGTCTTTTGATGATCACAAGTTTTAAAGTTTGATGAATTCTAACTTAGTTTTCTTTTTTTTCATATATTGTCAGTACTTTTTGTGTCCTTTTTATGTCTTCATTTACCAAGGTCATGAAGACATATTCTACATTCTCTTTTCCAAGCTTGTGGTAGATGGTCTCCATGAGGTTCACCCATCTCTTCCCTATGTAGACATAACACCATTCCCCTAATAATAGAGAGAATATTCTTCCTTCGCTTGGAAGCCAGATTGGCTGGCCCAGAGCTGTTTTTCAGAGTGGTGTTGCATGTAGGGTGGGGTATTACTGGATCATTAGTGGTACCACCTATTATACTTGTTGCTTTGTTCTCTTTGAACCTGAGGGAGAATTAAGGCAGGGCCTATTTCGTCTCTCCCACTGGACTTACAAAGTCTGCTATTTCTACCTTTGTTTGCAGAACTGATATTACACTAATAAAGATAATGTAGGAGAAGATTTCAGAAAAGAAGACTTTCCTCAAAGATGTACAGTTCCTCACACAAGGGTAATATTTATTATTCCTCAAATGATTCAGGAAGTTTATAGAGCCCAAATATTTTTCATGATTAATTTAGTCTGACTGTTCTTTCTACCTACCTCAATTTTTATGTTGTGAAAACAGGAAAATCAGATTAGCCAAAGTGATTACAATTAAATTACATAATATTAATAAAGTTTATAGACTTAAGAATAGACTCACAGTGGAAATAATTTGGCAGTCATTGAATCTTTCTGGACCCATTTTATGGCAATGTAACCTTTTCTTCAGAGCTTTGATGTACTTACGGAGGAAGAATCGAAGTCTGGGAGTTACTTCTGTTCAGTGGAAGGCAGCTGTGTTATTTCCTTGTCCTAGGATGTGTTCTGACTATGAGGCCAAAGGGCTGCACACCTGGTGGGGGGGGGGGCCAGCAGGCAGTCAGCCCTCCAGTCCTGGGTTGGCCCACTGTCCCCTGCCCAGCACACCTGGTGGGGGGGGGCCAGCAGGCAGTCAGCCCTCCAGTCCTGGGTTGGCCCACTGTCCCCTGCCCAGCACACAGAAGCCTCCCTCCCTGGCTGCTCTTCTCACTGACCTATGCTTCCAAACATCCACAGAATCGTCTTGCTTTTAATAGTTAAAGCAAACTATCACATTAATGCAAACATGGAATTAATAACTACATAAACAACCCCATTAGACTTACATGACAGTTCCTCTCCTACAGCTAAGTAACCCAAGGGTCAAAGAGGTTAAGTAGCATAGGCAAGGAATCACATTTATAAGATGACTGGGCTGGGGCTCAGTCCTAACTTTCAGGACTGAAATAGTCTATGTGCTTTCCGCTGCTCTTTATTGAAGGAAAATAAAAGTGAAAGATGAAAATGGAAAGAAAAGGGGTGTTTTCTAAAACCCAGTGCTAAATCTGGATGCTAACAATAACTGTATACTCCATGAGAAATTAATGACAAGCGTGTATTCAGAAGGAAAAAAGTATTATTTTTTCATTAGTCTACTTTATAATTTTTCTTTCTTTCTTTCTTTTTATTTTTTATAATAGTTTATTGTCAGAATGGTCTCCATATAGTACCCAGGGCTTCTCCCCACAACTGCCCCCTCCATGACCATCATGCCCTTCCTCCCTTCCCCTCTCCCTTCAACCCTCAGTTCATTCTCAGTATTCAACAGTCTCTCATGATTTGTTTCCCTCTCTCTCCCCAACTCTCTTTCCCCCTTCCCCTCCCTATGGGCCTCTGTTAGGTTTCTCCTGCTAGACCTATGAGTGCAAACATATGGTATCTGTCTTTCTCTGCCTGACTTATTTCGCTTAGCATGACACCCTCCAGGTCCATCCCCTTTGCTACAAATGACCAGATAGCCATGTAGCAATTGCCATGTAGTTTTCAATTGTATATATATACTACATCTTCTTGATCCACTCAACAGGTGATGGACATTTAGGCTCTTTCCATGATTTGGCTATTGGAGAAAGTGCCGCTATGAACATTGGGGTACATGTGCTCCTATGCATCAGCACTTCTGTATCCTTTGGGTAAATCTCTAACAGTGCTATTGCTGGGTCATAGGGGAGTTCTATGGATAGTTTTTTGAGGAACCTCCACACTGTTTTCCAGAGCGGCTGCACCAGTTTACATTCCCACCAACAGTGTAGGAGGGTGCTCGTTTCTCCACATCCTCGCCAGTATCTATAGTCTCTTGATTTGTTCATTTTAGCCACTCTGACTGGTGTGAGGTGGTATCTCAGTGTGGTTTTGATTTGTATTTACCTGATGATGAGTGACGCTGAGCATCATTTCATGTGCTTGTTGGCCATCTGGATGTCCTCTTTGGAGAAGTGTCTGTTCAGGTCTTCTGCCCATCTCTTCACTGGGTTATTTGTTTTTTGGGTATGGATTTAGTGAGTTCCTTGTAGATTTTGGATACTAACCCTTTATCTGATATGCCACTTGCCACTATTTTTTCCCATTCTGTAGGTTGCCTATTAGTTTTTTTGATCGTTTCCTTTGCATTGCAGAAGCTTGGGGAAAAGTATTCTTAATTTCTGGGGTATTTTATAATTTCATGGATATTATATGAAAAGGAAATCATTACACAGAAACAAGAAATTACACTGAGGTGTTTAAAGTACGTTAATTAATTGGAATTTTTAAAAAACATAAAAAATAATGAACTGAAGAGATTTAGGATTAGACAGTTTAATCAAAAGATGTTTAAATCCTGGGTGCCTACGTGGCTGAGTCAGTTAAGTGTCTGACTTCAGCTCAGGTCACGATCTCTTGGTTTGTGGGCTTGAGCCCTGCATCAGGCTCTGTGCTCACCAGGGGGAAACTGCTTGGAATTTTTTCTTTCTCTTTCTCTCTGCGCCTCTCCTGCTCACTCCTTCTCTCTCTCAAAATAAATAAGTAAACATTTTTAAACAATTATGGCATGAAAAGTATGGTAGAAAATTATGATAGAGGTAGACTTTTGCTTTTCAGATAGCCAGTCAATCCTGGAATTTTATAACTTACGAATTACACACACAAAAAAAAAACCATTTTTTTCAGAATCATAAAGAAGAAAATGTGGGCATTTTAAACATGTCAAGAAGCTACTTGTTATACATAAAAAGTAAATATGTTATTTCATTTAAAATTTCCTATCAATTACAACTGTGGTATTTAATTTCATACAAAATGGATGTGAATACCTATAACTTTGTGGAGTTTTGTGAGCCCTCCTTTCTTCTCAAGTTGATAAATATTATTTTTAATAAGCTTCCTAATGATGACTGATTTTCCCATATTATAGATTCACTCCTTTGAGTGGGAGTTTAAAAAGAACTGATCTCCTAATACAGTAAAGTACTTCAGTGAAAATATGTTTAAATTTCTTTATGTTTTTTTTTACAGCACTTCTAAAGACAGTAAAAATTTCAGAAGTCCAGTAGCAGAATTGCTGTGGTGCCACAGGAGAGACCGAGTAAGTCGTTGGTTGTGAGAAATCCTGGGCGTGTCTACAGGGAGTATGTCAGGAATAAGAAGGACATCATATGTAATGAAAAATTCATAGAGTTTATTTTACAATAGGTGTTTGACACTCATTCCACATTCATATTCTGTTA
>NC_043706.1:2579444-2580576 GCF_006229205.1 Suricata suricatta
TGGGTCATAGGGGAGTTCTATTGATAGGTTTTTTAAGAACCTCCACACTGTTTTCCAGAGCGGCTGCACCAGTTTACATTGCCACCAACAGTGTAGGAGGGTGCCCGTCTCTCCACATCCTTGCCAGCATCTATAGTCTCTTGATTTGTTCATTTTAGCCACTCTGACTGGTGTGAGGTGGTATCTCCGTGTGGTGTTGATTTGTGTTTCCCTGATGATGAGTGATGTTGAGCATCATTTCATGTGCCTGTAGGCCATCTGGATGTCCTCTTTGGAGAAGTGTCTGTTGTGTATTCTGCCCATTTCTTCACTGGGTTATTTGTTTTGTGGGTGTGAAGTTTGTTGAGTTCCTTGTAGATTTTGGATACTAGCCCTTTATCTGATATGTCATTTGCAACTATCCTTTCCCATTCTGTCAGTTGCCTATTAGTTTTCTTGATTGTTTCCTTTGCAGTGCATAAGCTTTTTATCTTGATGAAGTCCCAAGAGTTCAGTTTTGCTTTCATTTCCCTTGCCTTGGGGGATGATAAGCTTCCTGATTATACTGATTTTCCCATATTATAGATTCATTCCTTTGAGTGGGAGTTAAAAAAAACTGATCTCCTAATACAGTAAAGTATTTCAGTGAAAAGAAGTTTAAGTTTCTTTGTTTTAACTTTTTTTTAATGTTCTTTATTTATTTTTGAGAGAAGAAAGAGAGAGCATGAGTAGGAGAGGGTCAGAGAGAGAGGGAGATACAGAATCTGAAGCAGACTCCAGGCTCTGAGCTAGCTGTCACTACAGAGCCCGACGTGGGGCTCAAACCCACAAAGCGTGAGATCCATGAGATCATGACCTGAGCCGAAGCCAGACGCTTAACCGACTGAGCCACCCAGGTGCCCCAGAAGTTTAACTTTCTTTATCTTTTTTTTTTTTTACAGCACTTCTAAAGACAGTAAAAATTTCAGAAGTCCAATAGCAGAATTGCTGTGGTGCCACAGGAGAGACCGAGTAAGTCGTTGGTTGTGAGAAATCCTGGGCGTGTCTACAGGGAGTATGTCAGGAATAAGAAGGACATCATATGTAATGAAAAATTCATAGAGTTTATTTTACAATAGGTGTTTGACACTCATTCCACATTCATATTCTGTTA
>NC_043706.1:2580676-2584584 GCF_006229205.1 Suricata suricatta
TTGGGGAGAGAGAGGGACTCAAAACCTGAGAGACTATTGAATGCTGAAAATGAACTGAGGGTTGAAGGGGAAGGGGGAGGGGGGAAAAGAGGTGGTGGTGATGGTGGAGGGCACTTCTGGGGAAGAGCACTGTGTGTTGTATGGAAACCACTTTGACAATAAACTATTTTTAAAAAATAAAAAATAAAACAGTCGAACTCAGAAAAAAATATATTTATCAACTTGAGAAGAAAGGAGGGCTCACAAAACTCCACAAAGACATAGGTATTGATAGCCATTTTGTATGAAATTAAATACCACAGTTATAATTGATAGAAAAATTTAAATGAAAAAACATATTTACTTTTTAAGTATAATAAGTAACTTCTTGACTTGTTAAAACGCCCACATTTTCTTCTTTATGATTCTGAAGAAAAAGAACAATTTTATTTTGCTTTGTGTAATTGATAATTTGTAAAATTCCAGGATTAACTGGCTATCTGAAATTTGTGCACGCGCGGGCGCTCAGAAGCAAGGGCATGAGGGTGAGGGAATGAGGAAATGAAGAATGAAGAGAGTTAAAGGACGGGGACGGGAGGAGCAAAGTGAATGATGCCCATATTGCCGCTTTATTTCTCACATGCAAGCAGTTTCATACATAACAGGCGGCCACAGCTGTGAAAAGACTTTTTTCTTCTAGATACTTTCTCTGTTCTGTTATCGTTGTACCATATTCCCTGGAATCGTTACTATCTTAAAGATTGCCAAGGTGTGAAGGACAGTTGTGCAATTAACATTTTAACTCAAGAAGCTTGAAGGACATTTATAAAATTAACATCTTAACTCAAGAGATTTAACCTCTGGGGCTCTGGGACAGCCGCAAGGGTTGCAAGAGCCCTCGAGCATTTGCTGGATCGCACTCTCCCAACTGGCTCCTTGCTGCTGCTTCCCACCTCTGAAAAGCAAAAATCTACCTCTGTCATAATTTTCTACCATATTTTTCCTGCCATAATTGTTTAAAAATGTTTACTTATTTACTTCAAGAGAGAGACTGAGTGAGCAGGAGAGGTGCAGAGAGAAGGAGAAAGAAAAAAATCCCAAGCAGTCTCCCCACAGTGAGCACAGATCCTGATGCGGGCTCAAACCCATGAACTGAGAGATCATGATCTGAGCCGAAACTAAGAGTTGGACACTTATCTGACCGACCCATCCAGGTGCCCGTCCGCCATAATTGTTCATGCCTTACCCAGTGTTACTGCCCTACAAACTATACCCTATGGTAGGAGAGGATGGCAGGTTTCTTAAAAAAGTATTATGTAAAAAGTCCCAGAAAAGACAAGCACAGAAAGGTACAATGAGGAATTTCATTATTCTATGACAGCCAACATGCGCTTACCCAAGATAACACAAGGTGTTGAGTTCTTTTAAAAAGTTTTAGTCAGATAATTTCTTAGGGACTTCATGCAGGCATCTTTGTGAAAGTTCTAGATGGTCCCCAGCCACCAGACAACGTGCCCACAGGGGTCTGCCCTGTCTTCTGACAACTGGGGTGGAAAAGAAGTGCCCGTTGTGCAGGTTTGAAGGTGTCGTGAGGCAGAGACCCTTCCTGTCCCCGGAGCCTGCCTGCGGGGACTTTTGTGAGGAAAACAAGCTGCGGCTATGGTCTTGGGACAGTTTTCTGACAAAGGTGGCCTGTGACATCAGTATCACTTAGGTCAAGTTGGCTGATAGAGTTCAGAACACACGTGTTTTACTGATTTGTTTTTTGTCAGTTCTACCAATTGCTAAGGAAGCAACCAACATGTATGTTATAATATCCAGCCATGACTACGAAATTGTCTATACCTGTCTTCAATGCTTAAAAAAAATGACACAGAAGATATGTTAATTCTTGTCCAGTTGATTAACAATATCACTTGATGTATTTCGGCAAACTAGCATCCATTTATTGCATTCAAGTGAATGCAGTACTTGAAATGCATTGTCCTGGTCAACCGTGAACCCCATGTAAAATACTACCTCCAGCTCTAATTCTTTAAGGGCTGACCAAATTCATTGCATCAAAGGAGTACTTATCTATATGTTTGGATACACGGATGAAAATTTCCGGCCACGTTGGTGCAGAAATCCTTTAACACTGTGAAGAAACAATACAGTTGACTCTTGAACAGTCCGAGGCTAAGGAGCACTGAGCCCCTGATGGAGTTGAAAATCTGCATCTAACTTTATACTTCCCCGAAAGCTGACTAAGAGTCTACTCTTGCCCAGAAGCTTTTCCAATAACACAAACAGTCCATTCACACATATTTTGTATCTTAGGTGTATTGTATACTTATGACATGTTCAGCTAGAGAAAAGAAATTGTGATCAAGAAAATAATAAAGCAGAGAAAATACATTAGCTGGACTGTCCTGTATTTATTGAAAAAAATCCGTGCATCAATGAACCCACACAGTTCAAACCTGTATTGCTCAGGGTCATTGTATAAAGATCTCACCATCCTAGTATTTTCTGACTTAGATGTATATTCTGCACATTATGTCCAAAATGATGTTCAGATCATTGCAAAGATCAGCCCAGATGGCATTAACTTTATGTCTGATTTAAACGTCTTTTTTTAAAAAAATTTTAAGTTTTATTTATTTATTTATTCATTCATTCATTTATTTATTTATTTTGGAGAGAGAGACAGACAGAGACAGAGCCTGAGCAGAGGAGGGGCAGAGAGAGAGAGAGAGAGAGTTAGAATCACACAGAATCTGATGGAGGATCCAGGCTCTGATCTGTCAGCACAAAGCCCAGTGCAGGTCTTAAACTCATGACCTGAGCCAAAGTCAGACACCTAACCAACTGATCCACCCAGGTGCCCCTATAAAATGCCATTTTAAAACCAGATGCCTTACATATATATTTTGCTTTGGAAGTTATTTTTTAAGTTGGTCATGAGTTTTGAATAATATCAACTTGGTGAAAACACATAAGTTTTAATGCGTCACATAAATGCATGTAATTAATGGTTATTCTTAGGCTATCATCACATCAAGAAGAACCGCAGGTCCTTGATTTCAATGGCTGCAGATGATGTTATCATTTGGAGTTTCCAGGGGGCAACTTGACCTTCTCCAAAGAGTAATCAGTGTGGTTACTGAGGTTTGATAGATTAAATTTAAAGAACATCAATCAATCAAATCTCAAGTATTTGTTTTATGTTTACTATATTTAAAAAACTTCAGCAATCTGGGGTGCCTGGGTGGCTCAGTTGGTTAAGCGTCTGCCTTTGACTCAGGTCATGATCTCGTGGATCGTCGGCTCAAGCCCCGTGTTGGGCTCTGTGCTGACAGCGAGCTCAGAGCCTGGTGCTGGCTTCGGATTCTGAGTGTCCCTCTGTCTCTGATCCTCCCCTGCTCCAGCTGTCTCTCTCTGTCTCTCAAAAATAAATAAAAAACAGAAAAAATTAAAAAATAACTTCAGCAATCTAAGAGAAAATAAAGTTACAAAGCAAGTGACAAAGAGAAACTTTATTTACTCTTTTGTACTATCCTTTTGAAAATTATATTAAAATGGAAAGAAATTAGACTTTAAAAGTGTTTTCTCAGAAAAAAGACTAAATCTCATTTCAAGGACAAAGAGGTGTCCCAAAGATGTTCATGTTTGCACTATACTGCCAAACTTCAACTTTCTGCCCTACCAAACACCAGATAGTTAACCACACCCAGCCACCCCACCCCCACACACACAGCCCAATTTGAGGCCATGGCCCCCAGATAGAAACCAAGAATCTAAGAGTGTTGATTCCCAAGCATCCAGCGTTATTCCAAAGCTTTCCCCTAGGAATACACCCTTCTAGTTTTTTCTGCAGCCCTGCTAATTACCCAAAGGAGTACACAGTCCCTGAGATCTCAACAAGAAAACATGTTGTCAACCTCTAG
>NC_043706.1:2584684-2590716 GCF_006229205.1 Suricata suricatta
AACCTCAACCAAACTATTTTCCTGATGTTAGACCTCTCCTAACAAAATAAACCTTTTTTTTTATTCTGATTTAAGTACTCTCCCAGTCAACAATTTCGAGGCAAATATTCTGTAAGTACAGATTATGCAAAATAAGTGTGCCAAAGATATTAAGCTACCATTGGTACTTTCTGATGTCCAGAAGCAAAAGAAGCAGAGAGCACTGTCGTGGGAAGCTGTCATCACAAGAGTAGACTTCTGGGTGTTCCCTAACTCAATCTCTAGGGTCTTGAGAAATGACATACATACTTCTGCACCAAAGGCAAAAATGATGCTCATTTAAAGCGGTTTTCTTACCTGCCCATTACAATACATTTTTAAAAAGTAATTGCCACTTTCAATGTAAAATTCAATAGTGTATAAACAGAATCCGTCCACTGGCGTTCACGAAGGTGGTTCTCTAACTTTCCAGCAGATCTATAACTCGTAAACATATGTGATTGCGCTCATATTTACAGAAGCTTTTTTAAAAAATACTTTCACTGGTTTTAATAATTGACTAACGATGGGTCAATAAAGATGGGTCAAATAAGGAATAACAAAATGGGAGACCTCTGTAAGGGAGAAAATAATTTTAATGAGGACAGGAGAAATAGCTTTCTTAGGTCAATCTGAAAAGGTTTAAATCCTGAACTCTTGTTACCATTCAACCAGCCTCTAGACCATGGCAGAGTTCATGATAATCCCCTTCAGTTCATAACTCAAAGGCAGGGGAAATTTAAAAAAAGTTTTGTTACCTAAAAGTTGGGGATGACTTTTGATACATGTAGAAATTCCTCAACAGCTTATTTTCCTTCTCATCATAGAGTTTATACTGAATTAGGAAAAACGTATAAAACATTTGACAGCAGATGTAGACTCAGACAGTCTGCTGTGATAGATCCAGTTGTAATCTAGACAAACAGATAATAGTGCATCAATTAAAGTGACATAAAGAGGGCACCTGGGTAGCTCAAGTGGTTAAGCATCCAACTTCTGATTTTGGCTCAGGTCATGATGTCACTGTTCATGAGCTTGAGCCCCATATCAGGCTCTGCACTGACAGAGCCCCTCCCCTCTTCATGCGTTCTCTCTCTCTCAAAATAAAACTAAAAAAAAAGCATTTGTTTAATACAGTGAAGGTATTTTTCTGGATGTAATTAATCAGCTAAAATTAATAATTGGCCCAAGTATTACTGATTGCTTACTACCTGCAAACTATCCAACAACTTGATGTTTGGAATGATGCCAAGAAGGATTAAAAAAATAAATAGTTGGGGCACCTGGGTGGTTCAGTCGGTAAACATCCGGCTTCGGCTCAGGTCATGATCTCACGGTTCGTGGGTTCAAGCCCTGTGTTGGGCTTTGTGCTGACAACTAGCTCAGAGCCTGGAGCCTGGAGCCTGCTTCAGATTCTGTATCTCCCTCTCTGTCTGACCCTCCCTGTTCATGCTGTCTCTCTCTGTCTCTCAAAAATAAATAAAAAACATTAAAAAATGTTTTGAAAAAAATAAATTGTTCCTTACAATCAAGGAACTGACAGTCTAATAAGAGACAATAAATATAATAATATTAATTAGAAAACCTGTATTTCAGTGTATAAAAATGCAATAGCTTAAAAGAAGGGCCAGGGCATTTTAAAATCAAAGAAACTCAGATAACAGTACAAATACGATGCTAATTTGAGCTGACCACTGCAGCATGGGAAAGATCTGGGCAGGGGATCTGCATGGGGAAAGGGTGGGAAGGGAGGTTGTCCTGATATCCATTAGCAGTTAAAGAAACTGAGTGAGCTTCTAAATGGTAGAATTTTCCGAAAGGGTGTGTGGGGTTCCAGCATGCTGGTGCGAATATACAAGTGTGCACAGGGAATGTACAGGCGTGACACGCCCAGTAGCAGGTGCAGTGCCATTCAGCAGATGACAACAGAAGTTCAGACTTACTCACACCACTTGTGAATCCCACTTCTCCTCTCTGTGATGGCAGCTAATTCACACAGGGTCTATAACCATAGTTCTGCCATTAAAAAAAAATCAGGATGAAAATACCTACATGCTTTTGTAAGAGGCTTGAGACAGCACGCTTAGCTTTACAACGTAAATAGGATACATGGCTTATTTTTAGGAAACAGATTTATGCTTCTGTGGGAAATTATGCCCAATTCTAGAGCTTACTGAATTCTGATTCTGTGGCCATTATTCTGCAAAATCACAAGTTGGAACTGACAACGCCACAAAGTAAGCCTTACTCATGACAAGTCAATTCAGCCCTGCAGGGAGAAACTGAACTAGCTTCTCTCCCGAGGGCAATTTTTGTGTCGTTTGGACATTCGGTTCAACATTCTTCCCACCCCATTTTTTTTTAGGGAGAGAGAATGTGGGAAAGGGACAGAGGGAAAAGGAGAGAAAATCTTAAGTAGACTCTTAGACATGGACCCCAAAACAGGGCTTGATCTCACAACCTCACAGCTGTGATCTCACTACCTGAGCTGATATCAGCACTCAGACACTAAACCAACTGAGCCAATGAGGCACCCCAATATTCCTTCACTTCTTATCAGTTGTGCTTTCTGGCTTTAAAAAACTATTTGCTATGTTAGCCTGAATCCTTTATTAATTGAGTTGAATAAAATATTTAACACACGCTTACTTTATATCCATGTGAACACTATTTCACCTTTCTTCCAAGACTTTAATTGTTTCTATTGATGGTATTTTGCTAAGGGAGCTTCATACTATGTGTGGCTATGGTTTACTCCTATTGACCCTGGATACACTTCAGGGTATTTATCCATATTTTTAAAAATCCAAGTGTGACACATGGGCTAAAGTTATTACAAGCACAAAGTCAACGTCAGTGTTTGGGAAAATGTCTCACCTAGGGCTTCGTACCTCAGCACATAGACACCCTGATGAGGGTTGCCTCCCCAACACCTTTTTCAGTGCCCCCTTCACCTCCTTATTCCGTAAGGTGTATATGAGTGGGTTCAGCATGGGAGTGACCAGGTTATAGAAGAGGGTGAGGAACTTGCCCTGGTCTTGGGAAGCGCTGTTCCCTGGCTGCATGTACATGTAGATGATGCTTCCATAGAACAGAGAGACCACGGTCAGGTGGGAGCTGCAGGTGTTGAATGCCTTGAGGCGCCCAGCAGCCGACTTGATCTTCAAAACCGATGCTGCGATGTAGCCATAGGACACGAGGATGAGAGCGAGGGGCAGGAGGACAATGAGGATGGCAAAGCTGAAGGCCAGCATTTCCACTGCACTGGCGTCCACACAGGCCATCTTGATCAGTGCTGGCATTTCACAGAGGAAGTGGTTGACTCGGCGCCGGCCACATCTGGACAGAGTCATTGTGAGTGGGGACATGACAATGGCATTGACCAGGCCACTCCCCCAGGCCACAGCCACCAGTCGTAAACACAGCTGGGGGCACATAATGACCAGATAGTGCAGGGGCTTGCAGACCGCAGCATAGCGGTCATAGGCCATCACGGCCAGGAGGATGCACTCGACGCTCCCCACGCAGAGGAAGGAGAAGAGTTGGATCGCACAGCCAGCATAGCTGATGGTCTTGTCAGGGCCCCAGAGGTTCACCAGCATCTGTGGGATACAGCTCGTGCTGAAGCAGAGATCTAGAAAGGAGAGATTGGCCAGAAAGAAGTACATTGGGGTATGAAGTCGAGGGTCCAAAATACACACAAGGATTATGGTTGAGTTTCCCAACACAGCCACTGAATACAGAGTAAAATTCACCAGGAAGAGTACTAGCTCCAGCCTCGGCCGGTCAGAGAAGCCCACTAAGATGAAACCATACTCTGAGCTGCCATTGGTTTTTTCCATGGTCTTCCTTTCACATCATCTGTATGCCTGTAAGAAGAAAATGAACACTTAATCGATATTTTCTGAAAACTGCTGAACGTCAGGACTTTGAAGGAAGCAATAACCCATCAAGTCCGGTATTAGCATAGCTTCTGCCCTGCTCTACGAGCCGATCATCATTTGTAAAAACACATAATGCAAATTATTTCATGTTGGAAAATTCCAACTTCTATCATCTTCCTTTTCTTTAGGAGGAACTTTCTTCCTAATTCATAAGAAAAAGTATTTCGTCTTTATTGAATAGACTTCATATCTAATCTCTCTTCATATGACAGCCAATTACATATTTTGATGAAATAAATTTTCTTTAGGCCAAGACATTCAGTTTCCCTCAATGATTCTCCCTATAACAAGGTTATCGAGTCTAGAATCTCTTGTAGTCATCTTCCACATATATTCAATGTTGCCAATGACCTTCTGGAAATGTGACAATCAGGGCTGAGAAGATATGCTCGGAAAAACACAAGGTACAGGGAAACTACTGCCTATCAGGACCCGGAGACTAGACCCTATTAAGATGGAATAGTGTGCCATTACTTCTTACTTTGGTTATGCTTGGATCTGCCAAATAGTTACTTATTCCTGTGAAAGGCTGTCAAATCAAATCTCTTTCACTCATTTCTCCGAAAGAAAAAGACTTCTGTAGTGGAGATTGCCAGGATCAGGGAAGATATTCTGTCCACTAATAAAATGGCCACTTTGGATATATTTGCCTTCTGGTCATCTTTCAGAAACATTGAAACAAAATAACTGGCTTGTGGGAGAGGTGCATGGCCCTCGGGATAATGGGAGAGAGAAGGAAGGAGACTGTGGTAAATCGAGTAATTTAAAAAGTAAATGGAGAAAGATTGACCCTAATAAGGCTCTAAGGAATAAAGAGAGCTGACTTCATAAAAAGACGGATGTGTGATTGGAATCGAGGACACCAGGAAAGTAACGAGCCTAACAAGGAAACAGAGACAAGTGTGAGATCAGCAGAGTGGCAGGTACAGAAGGAAAAGTACCTCAGACCCTCTGTCGTGTCCATGCTTTGGGAACTGAAGCAAAAATAATGACTACAATTATTAAATGGACATTATAAAATATCTACTCTGCTGTGTGATCTAGAGAATTAAAGGCTGCCTCAACGAATAATATATTCAGCTAGCGAGCTGGGAAAAACCAAAGGCAGAGTAGACCAGAAGTTGTCACAAATATTTTACTTTTCAAGTTAAAAAACATACCTTTGGTGAAAACTTCTCAGCTTCAACGTTCTTATAGTGAATTTATTTTCCACAGCACAATACAATATACCAAAGGAAAAAATGAAAGTTGTCTCAATTTTCTCTAATCATTTAGGCTTACCTGGCTTCAGCTTTCCCAAGGGAATTAGGAATAACAGAGTGTAATGTTTTTTCCTCAGGTTGGGATTTGTTACCTGGGATTCTATGGGAGATTTGCAGTTCATAGAAGTAGAAAGTAATGACAGGGTGATGTGAGACTACTGCACCAGAAATCATACAGAAGTAGTTACAAAGATCTCAGCTTGTTCAGAAAGGGGATGACATATAAGCCCTGAACTGACCTGGGTGCATGAGATTCTAGTTTCTTCCTGAAGAGAAGAGCTGTCAGAGCTGTGTGAGTTTTCTAGTAATTTGACTAATGTGATAGAGGAATGGTACATCACTACTCAGAGGAAAAGTTAAATAGAATAATTGCCGTAGCGTAGTTAAATTATAGAGAAAAGTGGCAATTGTGATAGGAAATAGGGTTAGTGTTCATCCCCTGTCTGCCCGCCTTTTGGGCCCAATATCCAGCCTTCAGGAGCCTTTTAGGAGCCATCAACCCAAACCCCAAGGCGAGGCCAAGACTTGCTGTTGGCCCCAAAGGATAACCAGTGCAGATGTGGAAGCTCTTATAGATGCAGATAGAAGAAATGGAGGACTAATTTCTTAGCATCAAAGATGGCGCCTAGAGGTTGACAACATGTTTTCTTGTTGAGATCTCAGGGACTGTGTACTCCTTTGGGTAATTAGCAGGGCTGCAGAAAAAACTAGAAGGGTGTATTCCTAGGGGAAAGCTTTGGAATAACGCTGGATGCTTGGGAATCAACACTCTTAGATTCTTGGTTTCTATCTGGGGGCCATGGCCTCA
>NC_043706.1:2590816-2600109 GCF_006229205.1 Suricata suricatta
ATTGGGCTGTGTGTGGGGGGGTGGGGTGGCTGGGTGTGGTTGACTATCTGGTGTTTGGTAGGGCAGAAAGTTGAAGTTTGGCAGTATAGTGCAAACATGAACATCTTTGGGACACCTCTTTGTCCTTGAAATGAGATTTAGTCTTTTTTCTGAGAAAACACTTTTAAAGTCTAATTTCTTTCCATTTTAATATAATTTTCAAAAGGATAGTACAAAAGAGTAAATAAAGTTTCTCTTTGTCACTTGCTTTGTAACTTTATTTTCTCTTAGATTGCTGAAGTTTTAAAACATAGTAAACACAAAATAAATACTTGGAATTTGATTGACTGATATTCTTTAAATTATATCCAATCCAACCTCAGTAACCACACTGATTACTCTTTGGAGAAGGTCAGGTTGCCCCCTAGAAACTCCGAATGATACTATCATTTCTGCAACCAGTGAAATCACAGACTAGAGAAATTCTTCTAAGAGTGATAACCCTAAGAAACCATGAGTCATATTCACTGATGTGATACCTTAAGGCTTACATGTTCTCCCCAAACATATTATTCAAAACTCATGACCACCTTAAAAAATTCACTTAAAAAGCAAAATGTATATGTAAGGCACCTGGTTTTAAAATGGTATTTTATAGGGGTGCCTGGTGGATCAGTTGGTTAAGCGTCTGACTTCAACTCAATTTATGATCTTGAGGCTTGTGAGTTAAAGCTCTGTGTCAGGCTTTGCGTTGACAGCTCAGAGTCTGGAGCCTGCTTCGGATTCTGTCTTCCTCTCTCTCTGCCCATCCCCTGCTCATCCTCTGTCTCTTTCTCTTTCAAAAATAAATAAACTTTGGGGCACCTGGGTAGCTCAGTCAGCTAAGCCTCCAACTTTGGCTCAGGTCAGATCCCATGTTTGTCGGTTTGAGGCCCACATCAGGCTCTGTCCTAACAGCTCAGAGGTTGGAGCCTGCTTTCAGTTCTGTTTCTCCTTCTCTCTCTGCCCCTCCCCTCTCATGCTCTGTCTCTCTCTGTATCAAAAATAAATAAAACATTAAAAATAATAAAACAAAAATAAATAAACATTAAAAAGAAATAAAACCAAATGGAATTTTATAGTTATAAACTAATAATGAAGTAAAAAAAAAAGGTATGAGCCAGGCCTTATAACCAGTGAACCAGCTGCAATGGCCTAATAAGTCCTCAGATAAAACCTGCTAATAGTGTTTGGAAACAGAGAAATATATCTGCAATACATAAATGAGACAAAGCAAATATTTTTAGTATCAAAAGGCCTTTTCCAACAAATAAATTTTTCAGGTCAAGATTTCACTTGCCAGGGTAAGACAAATTGGCAGTGGATAACAAGATAAAATGTAGTGAAATAGTAATTCGTAAGATCCCAAAATACAGAAAACTTTTTCAACCTCATTTATAATTTATAATTACTTATAATTATATAAATACAAATTAAAACAATGTGATCTTTTTGGTTTGATAATATTCAATCTGTAAGAATATGAGAGATTGATCCTGACACACTGCATGTGGGAATGTAAAACAGGTTTACATTTTTGGAGGATGGCTTTACCAAATTTAAATTTGGCCAACACACCAGTCTTTGACCCACTAATTCCAATTCCTGGAATTTATTATTAGGATTGTTTCCATAGGTGTGTAAAGATATATGTGTACCTTTATATAGATATCACAGTTGCATAGTGGCTAAAAAAGGAAACAGACTCAATGCCCTTTGACTGAATAATAAATGTTTACACAGTTGTAAAATAAATAACATAAAAAGCACAGAAACGGTGGTGTGTATTGATACTGATGTATAAAGAATTGAGGGGTACCTGGATGGTTTAGCAGTTAAGTGACCAACTTCAGCTCAGGTCACAATTTCACTGTTTGTGGGCTAGAGCCCCATGTCCAGCTCTGTGCTGACAGCTCAGAGCCTGGACTGCTTCAGATTCTGTGTCTCCCTCTCTCTCTGTCCCTCTCCCACTTGCACTCTGTGTCTCTCTCAAAAATAAATAAAACAGTAAAAATTTTAAATTAAAAACTTGATATGAAATTGATAGAAACAAAAATGAAACACATAAAGCATATTTTAAGTGTAGTATATATACTTTATTAAGTATATTTTACATAGTAAAATTATATTATATGTAAATTCTATTTTAAAACATGTTAAAATTAATACAATCAAAAATAATTTTTATTTTCTCTTTACATAAATTTGCAAAGATAATGGATGTTTGGTTGTATTTCCAGTTTCCATTTTTCCAAATTAAAAAAGTACTAACGAACAACCATATAAAATTAACATATAACCTTGATTATATTGCTTTGAACATTTAAAAGAAATAAGACTTCGGAAGCGAATACAAACAATTTAGTTTGGATTTAATATTAGGTTTGACTTGAGAATAATCTCAACCAGATCTTTGCCTATGGCACTGCTATGGCACAAACATCCCTACGATGGGCCGCATGCAGACCCTATAGAGTCCATGATTCCAGCTTTTGTCTGATGTTTATTTTTGAGAGAGACAGTGTGCTTGCCTATGCACGTGCACATGAGAGAGGGGCGGAGAGAGAGGGACACAGAATCCAAAGTGGGCCCTGTGATGACAGCACAGAGCCCTAGGAAAGACTCGCACTCACTAGCTGTGAGATCATGACCTGAGCTTAGGTCAGATGCTCAACTCGCTGAGTCCCCCAGGCGCCCCATCCATGATTCCTTCATTGTGTGTGACACAGGACCACACTGCCCCAGGGCTCCCCAGTGCCCCGCCCATGTGTGTGACACAGGACCACATTGCCCCAGGGCTCCCGGGCTGCTCAGTTTTCTGACCCACATTAATGTAGCTGTATAATTACATTCATTATTTCCTCACGCCACCCAGGAATTCGGTAGGAAATAAATTGTTTTGCCTCTTTCACAGATGGACATTTAAGTAGAGAAAACACATACTTTTCAGAATCAAAGCAGGAAAAATTAAAATTGCAGCTCTGAGCCAAATTATAGTTCAGTTGACCAAATGAGCCCAGTTTGCACTAGGTATTTGCCTGATCCGTCCAGGTAGATGTCACTTCGGTTCTGAGGGCTCCCTGGAGCCTATAAGCAAGGCACTACCGTGAGTACTTTTGTACAAACGACTAGTTTAAAAAAAAAAATTAGCTCCATTTTCTTCTTTTTTCAAGGTAATTGTGTGAATAAGTATGAAATAAACCAGACATAATACATTGTTTTCCACCTCTAAATACTTTACAGTGTGAACATAAAACTAATGAATCTAAATAAGAAGAAAATGCAGGATTTTGAGTCTTTGGATTAGTTTTCTCCCCCTTGTTTTTCTTCTCTTTTAAGCGAAAAGAAAATATAACTGCCTATTATTTCACGGAACAAGTGACTTATTCACCCTGCTAGTCATGTTCTAAAGGAGATTAAAAGGAAAGTTGAAGTTATAGGCTGAAAAAGCTGAAGAATGTGAACTGTTTGGATTTGTTGAACAAAGCAGTTTTTCCTAGGCTGTTTCTGCTTTCTAGTAAAATTGAAAGACGGCTAAGTTCAGTCATGTGATTCCCTGGGGAGAACCTTAAGGGATTCCGGATGATGAGGTCAATGAGCAACATTTAAAACTGAGGCCGGCACGAGAGCAATTTTCAACTAATGCAGTTTTTACAAAAGATGGAAGGAAGTCCAAGACCCTGGAGAGCTCATTACCGGCCGCTCAGATGAGCGCTGCTGCCGACCAAGGTCTCCTGTCCCCTGCGACCACAGTGATCTCAAGAGCATGACTGATTGCCAGGTTTTCCCCGTGGTGCATGCAGCCATTAAAAAGTTTCCAGTGAGTTTCATTATAATTCACAGCACGGAGCAGCCTCTGGGGCCATGTGCTTCGAGGAGCAACGTTCAATTAAGAACTGATTGCAGCGGCGTGAACTGAGTCAGCCCCTGTCGCTGGGCTCCCTTAGCTCCTCAGTGGAGACTCTGGCCCTGGAGATTTGCTCTGCAATGTTATTCACACCCGAACTTTCCAACAAAACACCAGATCTCCACTTTCCCAACATAACTGGAGTAAGCATGCCATCACTTGACGATGGCATTTTGTTGAGCAGGGATTTAGTAGGGGTATCTAGGAGGGCCATTCTCTATCAGCAACGTTTTTGTTATGTTCTATACTTACTCCTCAGCAATAATTCCCATGAAAACCTCCAATGCACTTCCAGACTTCCAGAATTACTCTGGGAATGCAATGGGCTTTTATTTATCGAACACACTTGCAGGCATTGTGAAAGGTGTGGTATATAAATAAATTTTATGCATCTGCCCTAAGGATCTCTCAATCCAGAGGAAGGTACGAATGAGTAAGTTATAACATTGTGTCAAAATTACTATTCTATTCAAAACATTTTAAAAAGGCAAACATTGGTTTATTGATTCTGTTGAGAATGAAATAATCATTCATTATTTTCCCACTCTATATTTCTCTTCTTTTTATGTATTGTATTTGCTGCTACATTCCCAATGCTTAGCAAAGTGTTAGCACATACTAGTAATTCAATAAACAATACATAAGTGTATCAGTTAATCTATAAAGTGATAGTAAATATGACATGTTGAAGGCTTGCTGCCTTCCACAAAGAACATTTTGCAACAGCAAAAAAGTACAGATAATTTTCGATAGACTAGATTCAAAATGACATCTCTATCTTATGTCTTAATCATGTATCTCCATTTACCATAAGTAAATATTTCTGTTTATTGACACTATATATGTGTAGTTAAATAAGTGGAAACAGGTGAAGTATAGTAAAATTGAAGATTCATATATGACAATGTCCCAGAAATTCCACATCTAGAGCAAAACCTGCACATATGCCAAAGAGATAGATCAACAATGTTGATGACAGCTTTCTTTGTAGTAGCAGATAATTGGAAAGCACCTAAATAGGTATCAACTGGAGATGAATCCACTGATTCATACATTCATCCCATTCATACAAAGGAATATACTGCAGTACAGACACTGAATCAAAATAGATGAATCTCACATTACATTAAATGAAAGTGGAGAAAGTATTGCATCAGTTGAAGTGTTCACACAGGGAATTATAGACCATGTTAACAGTGTAAATTTTGCAATAATGGCCATGGAGGGTTTGGGGAAGGAGTGGGTCAGTGCCACAGTTTTCTTTTTTAATGTTTTATTTATTTTTAATACAGAAAGAAACAGAGCATGAGAGGGGGAGGGCAGAGAGAGAAGGAGACACAGAACTGGAAGCAGGCTGAGCTTTCTGCACAGAGCCTGATGTGGGGCTCCAACCCACAAACATGAGCTCATGACCTGAGCTGAAGTCGGAGGCTTAACCAACTGAGCCACCCAAGCGCCCCAGTGCCACGGTTTTAACTAAAGTATGCCATTAATATAGAAATAAAATGTGGTCTATGTATATACATACATATAATGGAATATTACTCAGCCATAAAAAGAATGAAATCTTGCCATTTGCAGCAGTGTGGATGGATCTAGAGAGTATTATGCTAAGCAAAATATATGAGTCAGAGAAAAAACAAATATCATACGATTTCACTCATATGTGGAATTTAAATAACAAAACAAATGAGCATAGGGGAAAAAAAAGAGAGAGAGCAAACCAAAAAATAGACTCTTAACTCTAGAGGGCCAAATGGTGGTCACCACCCTCTGGGGAAGTGAGGGGCATGGGTTAAATCGGTGATGGGGATTGAGGAGGGCACTCATTCTGATGAACACATATTGTATATATTGTACACCTGAAACTAACATTACACTGCATGTTAACTAACTGGAATGTAAATTTTAAAAAAAAGAAACACTTAAAAATAAATAAGTAGGGGTACCTGGGTGGCTCAGTTGGTTAAGAGTAAGACTCTTGATTTCAGCTCAGGTCATGATCTCATGGTTTGTGGGATTGAGCCCCACGTTGGGCTCTGCACTGACAGCATGGAGCCTACTTGGGATTTTGTCTCTCCCTCCCTCTATGTAACCTTCCCTGCTCATGCCAATGCTCTCTGTCTCAAAAATAAGTAAATAAACTTTAAAATAAATAAATAGATGATTAATAAAATCTTAAAAAAATAAAATATGCCATTAATAAACATGTTTTAGTATGAGCATTCCCACTGGTATGGGAATAAATTTGAGGGGAACAAGGTTAGACGCCAAGAGAAAAATTAAGAAACTGTTGTAGTGGGGTGCCTGGGTGGCTCAGTTGGTTAAGCATCTGACTTTGGCTCAGGTAATGATCTCACAGCTTGTAAGTTCGAGCCCAGCATCGGGTTCTGTGCTGACCGCTCAGAGCCTGGAATCTCTTTCTGAGTCTGTGTCTCCCTCTTTCTCTCTCTGCCCTTCTCCCACTTGTGATCTCTCTCTCAAAAATAAACATTAAAAAAAAGAAACTGTTGTAGTAACGTTGGTGAGTGATGGAAGTAGCAAGTCAAACCAAATTACAGAAATATAGAGATATTGAAGATGATAAACCTACAAGATTATTCACTGCATACAAACAGTGAGAAAAAGGCTGCTTGAAATTCTGTCTTGACTAACTGAATGCTCTCTCTCATCTCAAACATCTGTCTCACAAACAACACTTCTTATTTTTCCAGCTGACTTCATCTTAAAATCTGATCCTAACTATCCATCAACCTCTCCCATCCATTGGGTCTACCATTTTCCCCCTTCTTTCCTATTCTCTTTCTTCCTTAGCCAAAATTTGCACTATCACAACTTTGGTGAAGTTCAACTCTCCACCAGCCACATACTCTCCTAATGCAGCTCAGTACAACCGGAGAAAACAATGTTGCTTCCAATCCGGAGCCACAGGCCTCACATAACCCCCAGTGCTGCCCATACCTCCTCAGCCCTACACTTCCCCATGGGCACATCCTCCAGGTCCTCGAGCCACCAGCACCTCCTTGCTCAAGGTCACTGTCAGAGGATGAGCCGTGCAATGAGTTTGCCTGAGAAAAAGAGGCAGAGAACTTTGCAGACTCCTCTTTAGTGACAGCCTCTACCACCTGCCCATGTCCTGCCCCTGAAGTGTCCTCTGCTGGCCTACCTGTTCTCACAACTGGACAACGTTGTCAGAGTGAAGCCAGCCCCTCCGCTACTTCACTGTGTCGTCTCTAGAATTTTGCCCATCCTTTCATATCATCAAGTTCTCACTTTTTACTACCTCATTCCTGGGAGGAAACAAATATAGCAAGAATTCTAACATTTAAAAAAAAAAAAAACAAAAACTTTGCCAACACCACTTTCCCCACCAGCTTCATTTTTATATAATTTGAAATGATTCCTCTTCACAGAAAATTTTATCAGAAACACTGTCTCTTTCATTCTTTGTTAAACCCATTCTAGTTTAGAATTTGACCCCACTCTATAAAGAAACACCTTTTGTCATGTCTCAAATTGCCTTCAATTCCCAAATATGCATTGAATTTTAATGCTTATCCTCTTTGACCTAGTGTCCTCTCTCGCCTTCTTACACTGTCTTCAGCTGACCATTTCTCTAGATCATGAAGGTCTAAGACACGAATGCATATTACATGGAGTTCCAAGACTTTTGGCTGGATGCCAGCTGGGAAGAATCGTAGGTTTTGAAAGTTTGAGTCACAAAAAAAATGATTGGTTCTATTCAAGAGGATGACTGAGCACACTGTCTCTCTACTCTGGGCTTGGTATTATTTAATAGGTAGAGAGTTTCAGTTTGGGAGGGTGAAAATATTCTGGAGAGAAATGGTGGTGAAGGTTGCACAAAAATGGGACTGCATTTCATGCCACTGAAGTGTACACCCAAATTTTATGTGATGCATATATTGCCACAATATAGGAAAATGACATTCAAAATAGATTTCCTGGTTCGGTTCTGGTTCTAGATGTTTTCTTTTTCTGTTTTTTTTCTTTTAGAATGTGTTTTCATTTAAATGACCATCAAATTAATACAGACTACTATTTACTTAGCATGTTGCATATGAACCTCATAATAAATGACAAATCCAAACCCTATGATAGATACACACAGAAAAATAAAGAAAGCCAAACAAAACACTATAGAGACTTGTTGATTACAGGAAAGAGAGAAGAGATGAAAAAAGGAACAAAGAACTATAAAACAACCAAAAAAGAAAACTTTTAAATGACACTAAGTAAATACTATCAATAATCACTTTGGGCATAAATGGACTAAATGCTCCAATCAAAAGAGAGTGGTGGAATGGATTTTTAAAAAAAGATTCATTTATATGCTGCCTATAAGAGACTCATCTCACACCTAAAGATGCAGATAGACTGAAAGTGAAGGGACTGAAAACATTCACCATGCAAATGGAAGCAATACTTAACATCCGACAAAATAGACTTTATTTTTTTATGTTTATTTAATTTTTTAAAATAGTTTATTGTCAAACTGGTTTTCATATAACACCCAGTGCTTCTCCCCACAAGTGCCCCCCTCCATGACCATCACCCCCTTTCCCTCCCCCCACCTTCAGCCCTCAGTTCATTCTCAGTATTCAATAGTCACTCATGATTTGTGTCCCCAACTTGTTTTCCCTTTTCGCCTCCCTATGGTCCTCTGTTAGGTTTCTCGTGTTAGACCTATGAGTGCAAACATATGGTATCTGTCCTTCTCTGCCTTACTTATTTCACTTAGCATGACACCCTTGAGGTCTGTCCACTTTGCTACAAATGGCTATATTTCATTCTTTCTCATTGTCATGTAGTACTCCATTGTGTATATATATATGGATCACGAAGATATGAATATATATATATATCTTCTTGATCCATTCATCAGGTGATGGATATTTAGACTCTTTCCATGATTTGGCTATTGTAGAAAGTGCAGCTATGAACATTGAAGTACATAGTGCTCCTATGCATCAGCATTTCTTTATCCTTTGGGTAAATCCCTACAGTGCTATAGCTGGGTCATAGGGGAATTCTACTGATAGTTTTGTGAGGAACCTCCATACTGTTTTCCAGAGTGGCTGCACCAGTTTACATTCCCACCAACAGTGTAGGAGGGTGACCGTTTCTTCACATCCTTGCCAGTATCTATATTCTCTTGATTTGTTCATTTTAGCCACTCTGACCGGTGTGAGGTGGTATCTCAGTGTGATTTTGATTTGTATTTTCCTAATGATGAGTGACACTGGGCATCATTTCATGTGCCTGTTGGCCATCTGGATTTCCTCTTTGGCCCACAGCTAATGTTATCCTCAATGGGGAAAAACTGAGAGCATTCCCCCTGAGGTTAGGG
>NC_043706.1:2600209-2641732 GCF_006229205.1 Suricata suricatta
ATATTGAAGAAGAAAACCAAAACGGGAGGCATAACAATCCCAGACTTTAGCCTCTACTACAAAGCTGTCATCATCAAGACAGTATGGTATTGGCACAAAAACAGACACATGGACCAATGGAATAGAATAGAGAGCCCAGAAGTGGACCCACAAGTGTATGGCCAATTAATCTTTGACAAGACAGGAAAGAGAATCCAATGGAAAAAAGATACCCTCTTCAACAGATGGTGTTGGGAGAGCTGAACAGCAACATGTAGAAGAATGAAATTAGACCACTTTCTTACACCATTCACAAGAATAAACTCAAAATGGATAAAGGACCTGAATGTGAGACAGGAACCCATAAAAACCCTAGAGGAGAAAGCAAGAAACAGCCAACTTGACCTCAGTCGCAGCAATTTCCTCCTCAACACATCCCCAAGGCAAGGGTATCAAGAACAAAAATGAACTATTGGGACCTCATCAGGATAAAAAGCTTCTGCACTGCAAAGGAAACAATAAAAAAAAAAAACCTAACAGGCAACTGACAGAATGGGAAAAGATAGTGGCAAATGGCATATCAGATAAAGGGCTAGTATCCATCTACAAGGAACTCACCAAACTCATACCCGAAAAATGAATAATCCAGTGAAGAAATGGGCAGGAGACCTGAACAGACACTTCTCCAAAATAGACTTAAAAAAAAAAGACTGTAACAGAAAAAGAAGGGCCTTACATAATGATAAAGGGATCATTTCAGAAAGAGACCATAACATGGGCACCTGGGTGGCTCAGTCAGTTAAACATCCAACTTTGGCTCAGGTCATGATCTCACAGTTTGTGAGTTCAACCCCCACATCGGGCTTTGTGCTTGACAGCTTGGAGCCTGGAACTTGGAGCCTTTTTCAGATTCTGTTTGTCCCTCTTTCTGCCCCTTCCTTGCTTGGGCTCTGTCTCTCAACAAATAAACATTTTTAAAAAAAGAGGATATAACAATTGTAAATATCTACACACTCAACACTGGAGCACCTAAATACATGAAGCAAATATTAACAGACATAAAGAAAGTAATGGTCATACAGTAATAGTAGGGGACTTTAACACTACATGTACATCAATGGAATAAACTTAACCAAGGAGATCAAAGACCCATACTCTGAAAATGATAAAACACTGACGAAAGAAATTGAAGATGACACAAACAAATGGAAAGATAGCCCAGGCCTACAAATTGGAAGAATTAATATTGTCAAAATGTCCATATCACCCAAAGCGATCTACAGATTCAATGCAATCCCTACCAAAATTCCAACAGTATTTTTCACAAAACTTGACACAATCCTAAAACATGTGGAACCACAGAAGACCCAGATGGCTAAAGCAATTCTGAGAAGAAAGAGCAAAGCTCAAGGTACCACAGCTCCAGATTTCATGGTACACTACAAAGTTGTAGTGATCAGAACAGTATGGCAGTGGCACATATATAGATACATAGATCAATAGAACAGGAACCCACATTTATATGGCTAATTAATCTGTGACAAAGGAGTCAAGAATATGCAATGGGAAAAAGACAAGTCTTTTAAATAAACGGTGCTGGGAAAACTGGGCCACTACGTATAAAAGAATGAAACTGGACTACTTTCTAATGCCATATGCAAAAATAAACTCAAAATGAATCAATGACCTAAACATGAGACCTGAAACCATAAAAATCCTAGAAGAGGCAATTGCAGTAATTTCTCTGAAATCAGCCACAGCAATATTATTCTAGATACGTCTCCTGAGGCAGGGAAACAGCAGCAAAAATAAACTATTGGGACTACATAACAATAAAAACCTTTTGTTCGGCAAAGGAAACCATCAACAAAACAAAAAGACGACCTATTTTTTTTTAATTTTTTTAATGTTTTATTTATTTTTGATACAGAGAGAGACAGAGCATGAGAGGGGGAGGGGCAGAGAGAGAAGGAGACACAGAACTGGAAGCAGGCTCCAGGCTCTGAGCTAGCTGTCAGCACAGAGCCTGACGCGGGGCTTGAACACACGAACGTGAGATCTGACCTGAGCTGAAGCCGGAGGCTTAACTGACAGAGCCACCCAGGAGCCCCAAAAGACAACCTACTTAATGGAAGAAGTATTTGCAAATGATATATCTGATAAAGGGTCAGTATCCAAAACACAAAAAGAATTCATACAACTCAAAAACAAACAAACAAAAAATCTGATTTTAAAATGGGCAGAGGACCGGAAGAGACATTTCTCCAAAGAAGACACCCAGATGGCTGACACATGAAAAGATGCTCCACATCACTTGTTATCAGGGAAATGCAAATCAAAACCACAATGAGATATGACCTCACACCTATTAGAATGGCTGAAATCAAGAAGACAAGAAACAACAGGTGTTGGAGAGAATGTGGAGAAATGGGAGCCCTCTTGTACTGTTGGTAGGAACTCAAACTGGTGCAGCCACTGCAGAAAACAGTATAGAGGTTCCTCAAAAAGTTAAAAATGCAAATAATCTGATCCAATAATTCCACTTCGGGGTATTTAGCCAGGGAAAATGAAAACCCTAACTCAAAAAAATATATGCACCCCGATGTTCATTGCAGCACTATTTATAATAGCCAAATTATGGAAGCAATCCAAGTGCCAACCTATAGATGAATGGATAAGGAAAATGTGGTGTATACATATCAACACAGTGGAATTTTACATGATCAGAGAAAAGGATGAGATCTTGCCATTTGAGATTACATGGATGGACCTAGAGGGTATTATGTTCGATGAAGTAAATCAATTTGAGAAAGACAAATACCCCACTCATAAATGGAATCTAGAAAATGAACAAACAAATAAAAAAGCAGAATCAGAACTATAGGTACAGAGAACAAGCTGATGGTTGCCAGAGGGGAGCAGAGTGGGGGTGGGCAAAATGGGTGGAGGGGTGGGGGAGACACAACACTCCAGTCACGAGTAAGTCATGGGAATAAAAGAACATAAGTAACACAGTCAATGATATTGTAAAATGATGGAATGGGATACATGGTAACTCTACTTGTGAGCACAACACAATGTGTAAACTTGTCAAATCACTAAGCTGTACACCTGAAACCAATGTACCATTGTGTGTCAACTGTACTCACAGAAAAAATAAAACAAAAGAAAACAAAAAACAAAAGCCATTTTCCTTAAAAATAGTTTGGATTAGAAAGACTAATTTCTCAGAATTTCAAAAAAAAAAGTTAGAGTGATATGTCTTATTCTAAATGTGTCTGTGATTTTTATCTATCGATATATTTCTATGTCTCTAAATGAATACATATAAAGGGTTATATATACATTTTTAATAATCATAACACAACTGATAATAGAATAATAGAATTTACCTGTAAATCATTTTATACTGGTATAAAATTATATACCAGTATAAAATCAAATCTACCAGTAAAGAATGAATTGAATCAATTAATCCTTCATTTAAAACTTAAAAATATTTCAATTTTGATTTATTTTCTATGCATCATAATTTACCAAGTTTTACAAACATTGGCTTTAAAATGCACATTTGCTTCTAGATATCTTATATATTATTTATTAGGTCCCAATGAATTTGTTTTCAGTAAGGTAGTATTTTGTTTCCAATATAGTCTATTAGTATTTTGCTTCCATTTACTTTTTTTTTAAGTTTATTTATTTTGAGAGAAGGGGGAGCAAGAATGCTAGCAAGAGAAGGGCAGAGAGGGAGAGAGAGTGAGAGTCCCAAACAGGCTCCATGCTGCCAGCGCAGAGCCTGATGTGGGGCTCAAACTCATGAGCCACAAGAACATGACCTGAGCCAAAATCAAGTTAGATGTTAAGTGACTGAGCCACCAAGGCACTCCCCCCATTTACTCTTTTAATGTCTAACAGGAAAGAGAGAACTGGAATCGGAACTTGGCAAATCAGATTTATTTCTCTTATCAGTTAGCATTATGTTATGGCAAAAACACATGGTATTCCTGCCAATTTTAAGAAGAAACATGACAGATGTATTTTTTAGTTATTGTATTTCCTGAATCGTTAGTGTATTGGCAGGAGAAAACAATGGAGAAAAACAACACAATAAAATAACTGTAATGTGAATGAATCACTCAACCAAAACCCTGCCAATACAGCACATGCTACTTCCCTAGCAGCTTGATGACTTCTAAGGAGACATGACAAAACCCATAGCCAAGCCACGTCCTCGCAAGGAGACCAACATGCAATGAGATGTTTTTTGTGCCAGCAAAACACATGAAACAAGAGATCATTAGTAATCATGACACAAATGCTATTTTAAAATCTAGGCTGTACGTGTTTGGGGGTTAAGGGATGACGATCATATTGATAATTGGGAGAACTGTAAAAATTAGGCCTGTGTAAACCTAGGATTTCATCCATAAAGGATATAAAATGGATGTTTTCACTTAGGAGAAAAGCATGAGGACACACGGGTGGCAAGAGGCAGAAATCCAGGAGCAATTCTAGAAGAAAGAGTACTGTGATTTTCATTATCCTGCTCATGCGGGAGTGGTATTGAAGATTAAAGTTGGGGTTGTTCACCTCAGATCCAACCTCAGGGTTTCAGTAACCCTGCAAAAAGAGCTGTGCATGTACTTGTGATGTTACCACAGCCAGGATTTCTGCCTTTATCCATTCTCAGTAAGGTCTAAGTTCACCAATTGATTGGATCAAAGCTTGAAGATATTGAAGTTACATGGCTTCTGGTCAAGTTCAATGAGTGTGTTTAGGCAGCAGAGTGCTCTCTGTAGGAATGATGAAAACTGGGCAGCCTGAGAAGTTAGCAAGCCAAGCAAACATAGCAAACATTAACGCTTATAAAGTCTATCATTTGCATATCCCTCATTCCTTGATTAAGACTCTTGCAACTAACCTTTTAAAGGCCTCCTTTACCTCCTTATTCCTAAGTGTGTATATAAGGGGGTTGAGCATGGGTGCTATGATCCCATAGAAGAGGGACACCATCTTGCCCCGGTCCTTGGAGGCCGGGGATGGCGATTGCAGGTACATGGAGATAGCAGTGCCATAAAACAGAGACACCACAATTAGATGGGAGCCACATGTGCCAAAGGCCTTCCGCCGGCCTTCTGCTGACTGGATTCTCAACACCGCTCGGGCAATAAAAGCATATGATATCAGGATGAGCGTCAGGGGCATTAGATGGAACAGCACGCTTACAAAGAAAAGTTCAGCCTTGTTTGCTGTTGTGTCCACACAGGACAACTTGAGCAGAGCAGGGACCTCACAGAGAAAGTGATCTACAACATAGGGGCCACAGAGCGGCAGCTGGAGGGTCACTGTGGACAACCACACAGAGTTGCTGAAGCCTGTAACCCAGGATGCGGCCGCCAGCTGGAGGCACAGCCTCTGGTGCATGATGACTGAGTAATGGAGAGGCCGGCAAATAGCCACGAACCTATCAAAGGACATGACGGCCAAGAGAACACATTCAGTGGCGCCCAAGGCTAGAAACATGAAGAGCTGGGCCACACAGCCACCATAACTAATGACCTTCCTGGCGCTGCGTATGTTGACCAGCATTTGTGGAACTGTACTTGTGGTGTAGCAGAGGTCTAGGAGTGACAGATTGGTAAGAAAAAAGTACATGGGGGTTTGGAGTTTGGGGTCCAGGCGTGACACTAGAATAATGGTCAGATTCCCAAAAATAGTCACCATGTAAGAGATGAAGAAGACCACAAAGAGGGGGAGTTCCAGCCATGGTCGGTCCGAGAAACCTAAGAGGATGAACTCTCGGGGGGCGCTCGCGTTGACCTCCTTCATGATCACTGTCTCAACTCTTCATTTCCTGAAACACAAAAATTCAGGATGTCAGTGAACGCATGTTCATGGACTATCTCACTCACTTATAATCACTTTACTCTTTGAAGCTATTTACAGAATGGAGATTCCTAATGTGAAAAATACAGAGTTGGAAATATTCATCGATAATTAGGTATTTCTGCAATTTAATCTTTCTATGTCTGTATCAGCATTTCAAAAATGAAGGCCAAAATTTAAAAAACAAGTACCTGATTTAAAGAACTGTAATGAAGTGCATTCTCTGATCATTTTGGTCATTTTGTTAATCTTTATTTGCACTACTTTCCACCCTGATTGCTATTTTTAGGAAGATTCAGTTATAGTAGTCCTTTTCAGTTATAGTCCTTTGTCATTCTAATTTATCCTTGATGCCATGGAGAGTGCCTTCTCATCAGAAACAGTGAAAATTATCCAGACCACCTCCCAAAACTATGTAGGTAGCGTCTAGCAAGCCATCAGGCACATTTATTTCTGTGTGTCTTTTAGCAAGCTTAAAGAACACATCTGTGGCCTTTTAAGATCTCACAGAATCAGAATAAAAAGATATTAGTAACATGGAATTTGGAGACTGACAAGCCTGGGCTCAAGTCTGTACTAAATAAAATCATGAGTTAAATCATCTTGGGAATGTTTCTTATCCTCTCAAACTTCAGGCTTCCCATTTATAAAATGAGTATAATAATGCCACCCAGGTGTGACAGTGTGAGTGTGACGGAAACACACCATAGTGACCACGGGTCTCTGCCGTGTTCAGAGAGGAAACGCCTGTGACTGTTCGACCCCAAAGCGTCCGAGGTGGCCAATGGAAAATGACTCTGTGAGTCAGCGATTTACCTTCTGGTCCCCCCCACCATGACTCGAAAACCATCCACCTCACCAACAGATGCAGTGGTGGCTCTGATGTAAAGGATAAACGTGACCTCCCCGGTGACTTTCTGGGCACTGTGCCACACAGCCTGGGAACAAACATCACAGGGAGGCAGGACCTGTGACTTCAGACAGCAGGTGTCCAGTCCTCGGCCAGCTGTTGAGGATGCAGCTACCCCAGAGCTCCTCCCGAATGCTTCCTTCTATCCTTTATGATTTTGTTGGTTTAGAAGTGTGAATTTGGGGCGCCTGGGGGACTCCGTCAGTCAAGCTCTGACTTGGGCTCAGGTCGTGATCTCCGTTGGTGGGTTTAAGCCCCGCATGGGGTTCTATACTGACAGCTCAGAGTCTGGAGGCTGCTTCCGATTCTGTGTCTCCCTCTCTCTCTCCCCCAACCCAACTCATGCTGTCTTTTTCTCTTGCTCTCAAAAATAACATTAAAAAATTTTAATGTGAATTTAATGATAGGAACATAATTTTTGAATTGTTGGTCAATCTGTGCTTTAATGTCACTCACTCCTTCCTAGCTCTCAGCACAGAGTGGTAGAGAAGTCTCTGAGACACTCAGAAAGTTTCTGTTGCTATGTAGTCTCAGTCAGATGAAGGATGAGATATAGATATGAATCCAGATGAAGATACGGATGTGCAAAACTGCTCAAATCCTTGAGGGGGAAAAGACAAGTACCTGAACATGCATTTAGCATGCTTTCATGTGTTTATTTACATATGGCAACACTGTATTATATCTGTTAGTTTTCTCATGTGTGCAGAAATTACCTGGGAGAATGCAGAAGTGTTAGAAATTGTTACCTCTGGGGAGTAGGGATGGAGAGAGAGTCAGACGTTAATATTTACCTTTACTCTTGCTCATTCTAATTTTTAGTAAACAAATATATTACTACATTTTATTAATAAAAATTATTGTGTGTTATATAACACATGTAACTCTAAATGTCTTACTTATACTCTGCATGTTACTATAAGGACCAACATTGCTTTAGACTTAAATACCATAAAAAATCCTAAATGAATTTAATCTTTTATATATTAATGGATCCTTAAAACTGAATCTGACTTCAGGATCAGGCTCAGTATGAAGATTTTCTAAAGGATGGAGTATGGGGGCACTGGGCATCTTACTACCAAAAAAATGAGAGAGAGAGAGAGAGAGAGAGAGAGAGAGAGAGAGAGAGAGAGAGAGAGAGAGAGAGAGAGGAGAAAGGTGCCTCTGATTATAGGGATTCTGAAAAGCAGGGCAAATGGAATCAATAGAGATTTCACAATTTCCTTGAGTTATTCAAGTGTTGAAAAAATGTCTCACATCCATATAAATAAGGTGAGCTTAGCCCTTGTCTCCCCAGGGCTGTTGCTGAATGAAGGCTCTGTCCCCGTGATTGCTGAGAGGACCCTTCCACTCCCACAAGTGTTTTTATCTGGGGGGTAAGTTCTAGGGCCTCCCTAGCTATGCAGGGAAGAGTGAGACGACCTTCCATGTGTTCTTCAGGAGAAAGCTCACTGAGGACGCCACCTGCTTCCTCCTCCAGTCCTGACTGTGGAGCTCACACTCTTTCCTGGAGCTCAGCCCAAGATGGTCTCTCCAGAAAGTCATCCCTGAGGTCACAGCAGAAGGGACTCAGCTAGCCTCTCACCTTCTTGTGCTGAGGGCCAGTAACTGCAAAAGTAATCAGCATCCTCCTGCTTTTACGGATAGAAGGCAGTGGCGGGTCGCAGTGTCCTAGACAATAACCTCTTGTCCACAGCAGTAGGGACATGAGAAAGGGGGGAAGGTGTCAGTACTGAAGACGCCCCAGAGGGCCAAACAGAACAAAAGTGATCGGGGCACTGTGGTGCCTCTAATTCTCATTTTTCACTCTGCTCATTGTGGAGGCAAAGTTTTCCCATCTTTCAAACTCCCAGTCACCTCAAAATATATCCACTGTAAAAAAACCTTTCTATTAGAAAATTGGGATATCATTTTGTACTAAAAGTTCAGTAATTTGAATCATTATTCTTATCACTAACATCAAGTTAGAAGGATTTATTAACAATGGAAACAAACTAGGGAGTGCTCACCTGTGTCACTGAAATCCTGGGGTGGGCAGGGCACTTTACGTGATGGCGCAGGTGGTCCCTAGTCCTGGCTGAGACCTCCCAGGACTGCTCGGCTGACTTCTCTGCTCCTGCCTGGGGTCCTTCCTGTGCCATCTTTAGAGGACATGAGTCTCATTTTGAGTAACAAGTGCTCCCTTGGTCAACACAGGAACATACGCTTTTTTTAAACATTTATTTATTTTGAGAGAGAGAGAGAGAGAAATCACCAGAAAGATCTGAACTTAGAGCCTGACATGGACTTGAACCCATGAACCATGAGAACGTGACCTGAGTTAAAACCAAGAGTCTGACGCTCAACCAACTGAACCACCCAGGCACCCCAACCTAGGAATATACTTGAACAATGTGAGACACAAAAGATATCACCCACAGGTAGGGAAAAATGAGGCTTTTTTGAAAATAGCAGTTGAAAGGGGCTGTTTGGACTGTTGAGTATTTATTTATCTCTATGTAACTCAAGATATTTCCATTGATTTTGTTGAGATAATACAAGCTCCTACCGCCTGCTTGCATCGTATTGGCTGATGTTACATCCCCAACCCTATGCTGGATTTGCTCAGACTGCAACCGGCATTTGGGGATTCAAAATGAAAAGGTCCAACAAAGTCTTGGAAACTCTTTTTAAGCTGTGACTATGGAAAGAGCATTGAAATAAGAAAGGTGACAAGAGTTACAGCTCTGGTCTGGCCACAATGTCATTGTACAGTTGGGCCACCCATTCAGTGGTTTGGGAAAGCAATTTAACCTGCAACATTGGCATTTTCTGTTTTCCACATAACGTAAAAATTGTTTGTTCTCAGTTTCCTCAAGTTGTCACATTTCTGTGAATGTACAAAAAGCTTTTAAGTGTGACACGGAAACTTCCATCTTGTTACTGAAGTGTTAGGATAAATAACAAGAGTAATCTAGTCACACAACACTGCAATTGGGCTTACAATAGGATGAAGTGGGCCTGCTTGTGCGAGGAGATTTGAATTCCAATAAAGCCAAGTAGAAGCTCTTCATGCGCCCTTCACTTGTGAAGGGGATGTGATGGAAGTTCATTCAAGTCCTTACTCCCCTTTTCCAGTGGCAAATGAGGAGATCTCCATTCGGGGTTAACCTGAAAATACAAGAAGATGAATGAAATAATGCAGACAACCAGAATGTCTTTTTCTGGCCTCACAATTTCTTTTAGAGAGAGAGAGAGAGAGAGAGAGAGCTCAAGTAGGGGAAGGGGGTGGAGAGAGAATCTTAAGCAGACTCCATGCTCAGTGCAGAGCCCGATGCTGGCTCACGGGTTCATGACTTGATCTGAGATCAAGAGTTGGACACTCAACCACCTGAGCCACCCAGGTACCCCTGCAATGCAAAATATTAAGGCATTACCTACTGTTTTCAGTATTTTCCTCACCACATTTGCAAAATAAATGAGGGTAGAAATTTTTCTTTTCAAAATCACGTTGGTGTGTGCTCTGGTTTATAGGGAAGGTAAACACTATTCTGTGTTTAATGGTAATTGACCAGGACAGCCAATGGGCAGAGGAGGTCTCTGTGAGGCCAATTCCAATTTTAGCTTAGGTCTGCCCCACCATTACCCCCTCTCTGGAGACTGCCTCCTCAGCTTTTTCCAAGACAAAAGGGAATGACAATAGGGACTAAACTCATCAAATAGGGCTTGAGTTTTGTGCCCTCAAACTGGGAGTTAATTTCCTTTTGTAAGCCATGGAGTCCTGTAAAGCCACATGGAAAAGAAAATGTCCATTTGTTGTGAAATTCTGAGGTCAATTTCTAGATAATAAGGCAGACTTCTGCTTAATTTACTACAGAAACATTTTATTACCTTTATTTATATAAAGCAGTTTTATTTATCATATACTCAAATATTTCCACCATAGACTTTTACATTTTGGGGCTTAGTGAAGAAGTACACCCTCTCTTTAATAAGGCTTTTCTAGATTTGCTTTTGCATGGTTAAAAATGATTCAGATTTTCCGATAGTCTCTTCCAGCCAGGATTTATTTTTATCTGTCCTACCAGGCAGTTTCATATCAATTTTTCAGATGAGTAGATGCATTAAGTATTAAAACACATTCACAATTATGAAAAGCTTACTATTTATAATGTAAAAATTTTTTACAAAGTCCACGAAAACATACAAGTAACACAGTAGAAAGAACACCAAATAATTTGAATGTACAACTCAGAATAGCGAATCTATATGAGAAGATTTTAAATTCCCAAACAATCAGAGAAATATGTTGAAGTAATAATAAGTCACTTACTGGATTGATTTTAAAAAAAGTGTTACCAGCAGTAACTCATGTTCCTAATCCAGCTGAAGGGAAAAGGCTACTCCCACAAATTATGGGCAGAAATGTAAAGCATCAGTAGATTTTTAGAAATAAATAAGACAGTTAACTTTGAAACACATATATTTATCAACCTAGCAATATTATTCATGGAAATTGACCCAATGAAATAAAGTTGTCCATTTATAAAGGTGCAGGAACAAGAACTTTTATTGTTGCAATGTTTGTAGTAGCCAAGGATGGAGAACATTTTAGCCCCTCAACAGAGAACTTACTAATAATTGATCTGCACCAGAAGTATTTGCCTGCAGTATTACTGAGGGAGAAGCTCAAGATACAAGACAGAACACTTAACATGCTCTTAACTATTTAAACCCATGACTAAAACACTCTAAATATAAATTACGTATGTTTCTGAACACCTGGATGAGAGTACATGAGAATGAGAATTCCTGCTTTCTGTGGGAGAAGGAAGGGGCATCAAGTAAAATAGAAAAGGAAAAAACCCTAAGATTTAATCCACCAAAACTAAGCATAATATTTTTAACTCCCCAAACAAATAGCATTACCTCTGAAAGTGAGCATGGGCATGAGGGTGGGATCATTTGGGGTAAAATGATATCTGTAATGTATGATTTCCTTCTTTTCCCCACAAGACCTTATAATCCTTAGGTAATTTAAATAAAGAAAGTCGTATTTTAAAGAAAATTAAAGGCTAAACCATTAAGAAAATATGAATAACCAAATCTCTAGTTTATAGGCTAGACCAAGGTAAATAATCTCAAAAATGTCAGTAATCCTTGGAATAAAAAATTGAGAAATAATGCCTAGTGATCAAGGGCTAGAAATAGTGGGGAATGTGCAGACTTCACTAATAATGGGAATAGTATCTGACAGGTGCCCACTGTCCTCCCCAAACCCTCTAGAACAGCTCCACGTTCATTTTAGTGTGTTGATGTGGAAACAGGCTTGGAGAAGTTATACAAATTTCCTTAAGGTCACAGAATCTGTTTGGAAAGAAGACATAAACTATGAAACATACACTCTGGTTCATTTACATCTAAATTCTCTTCTTGCCTATTGCCTGTGTCTCTCCCCACTTTTTCCCACCTCTGTTGCCCAAAGGGCTGCTTATTGGCATAGTTCTGTCTTTCTCTCTGTAATGGAGGAGCTCCTGAAATGCTGTAATTTAGCGTATTCATTTCTGACCGCCTAACCAATTACTCTGAGCTGGGAACTGGCATGGGCACAGGGATATTCGGGGAGAGGCTTGTGAGTTGGATCCCTCACTGCTCGATCCCAAGAAGAGCCTACCTTGTTAAGAGGATCCGAGCACCAAGAATGGCAAACCTGGGATAGTACCTTCACAAGCACCAAACCTGAGTCAGAGGCTTTCGAACTTAAAGATCATAAGCCCTAAGCCCATTGCCAGGTGGATATGGAATCTGAAAAACAACAGGAGAAAAACGCTGAAAAGTCCTGGAATAGTGCCACATGGTGCGTGGGTTCACATTCGAATGAATGGAGGTTGAGAACGTCGTCCACATGGATGGCAGGGACTAACGTACAAATCACAGTAGGGAATCCAAGCCTCCTTCTTAGTTTATAGTTTCCTTTTTAAGACGGAAAGGTCTTGAGACATCATTAGGTTCAGCATGTAAAAAGCTCAGACTCAACTTGAAATGTCTTTGCACTGGTTGGGTTCTGTGAACTAACACAACAACCCAGCAAATATTACTTACCGCCCTCAGAGTTATTGTTGGTGTGGCTCTGGAAGGGACTAGGTGTTTTCTTATCTTTTCTTTTTTTAATGTTTATTTATTTAGTTTTGAGAGAGAGAAGGGGAGGGGCAGAGAAAGAGGGACACAGAATCCCAAGCAGGCTCCATGCCATCAGCTCAGAGCCCAACATGGGGCTTGAACCCATGAATGCTGAGATCATGACCAGAGCTGAAACCAGGAGTCAGATGCTTAACCAATTTAGCCACCCAGGTGCCCCTCGGTATGTTCATTCATGATAAGAATGCAGAGAAGAATTTGGAAGTGGTGTGAGATTGAGAACCTTACAGAGTTTAATGGACTTAGATATAGTATTCTATTCCAGAACATGGAAGCAGGAATGGCTACACTTTTCATGACTCTCCGTGATCCACTTGAGAACTTTGGGCTCCTCAGTGCCCCAATCCTGGGGTTTGCGGGTTCGGAGCTCTTGGTTCCCAAAAGGAGAAAACTTCCACCAGAGAACACAGCTAGAATCCACCTTCTCAGGCTTCTTGCACTAAGGGACCAGAGTCCCCACCTTGGCAGGGGTAATTTGCCCCAATTACATGCAGGAGGGGAGCTAAAGTTGAACAACAGGGAAATATTTTTGGCACTTGGGTGATCCACTTCGGCTCCTCCAGGCAAATCCTTGCTCAGCTGTGACAGTAAATGGACCAGCGCGGCAAGCCCAGGTCTCAAGGGGCGAGGTGACCAGAGACTGAGTGCCCTCAGGAATCCAGATCTGAGCCCAAAGACCAGCTAAAGGTGAGGGGGGTCTGGAGCGAATGATAGAGGAATCCAGTGGGTGTTAGTTGTGGCCTCAGACCAGCCCCAGAGGTGGAATCAGGAGTTCACCTCACTAAGCTCTCTAAGTCTTCCCCAGGAAAAGAGCCCCCGATGCAAGCCCAGAGGAGCTTTTCCAAGAACCTACATGAAGAAAAGCACCCGAACAGCAGGAAAGGTGGCCTGTGCTGGACCCTGTGGGGTGCTGCCTGGTCCTTATTCAGAAATCAAAGACAGATTTCCCAGAGGTTAGCTTTCACCATATTTTTTTTTTTAAATTCATCTTTTCTCAGTAACTTAAGATGCCATGTTTGACATACACTAAATTCCATAGATATTTGGGTCTAAATCCAAACGTTCTATTCTACCCTGAGGGCCCGTTCAAGCACTAATACCACATTTTTTTACCTCTAAAGCTTAATAGTATCAGAGTCCAATAATGCCTGTGACCCTTCATTGTTTTTATTTTTCAGCGTCTTTTTAGATTTTCTCTCATTTTTGTTTTTCCATATGAATTTAGTATGAGCTTGCTTCAGGCTGACACTCTTTCCAATGGTCTTTCTTTCCTGCGTTGTGTTTGTTACAAGACAACATGCACGTAACGCTTCATACATGCCGAGAACTGCTCTAAAAGCTTTCGTGTCTTAACTCATTTACAATCAAAATAGCCCTTTGAAAATGGCAGGTTATTACCCACATTTTACAAGTGAAGAAACTACAGAGAGGGGAAGACCAAGGGGGAGATGGGATTCCATTCATTCAAGAAGTCCCCACTCTTGTACACCTGGCCCTTGTCTGCCGAATCCGTACGACCTCCAATGTCTCTGATATACATGTGTCAGATTGGAGGTAAGGGGGACCCTGTGGGGCAGCATACATGTGGAAACATGTGATCCTTGTCATCTGGAACTATCTGAGCGCTGGGTAGGCTACGGCCGCATGTGCGACTAAGGCCAAGGGCCAGACAAAAAGTGTGTGGGAACTAGCACCAGCCCTCCAGGGCATGGAGAATGACCAGCTGACTGCTTGTTACCACACATGGGCCATTAGGACACTAGGAGAGGATTAACTAGAAGGAGCTTATGAATGTCTTTACCATGTGAAGAGGGGTGTGTAAGTCCATCTCCTGGGAATTGCTTATCCCGTGACTCTGGTGACCAGCATCAAGCATCTACTCAGGATCTCTTGGGTCTCTAAATTGATCTTCACTTCTAAAGAAGGTGAGAGCCGAATGAGAGGGGGTTTGGGTTGTTGTGAGTCCCCCCTCCCCCCTCCCCTAGTGATGAGGGCTTCACCTAGAGAGACTTGAGAGGAATACAAGTGAGTGTGGACTCTGGAATGTTGCAGTTGCTCAACCTAAGCTCCCCATCTCCTTGAGCGCCCCTTCAGTCTGCAGTGTCAGAATATTCCTTTATTGGCTGCATCTAACATTGTATACAGAAGGTGAGTCAAAAGATCCCCAAACTTTTGCTATGCTTCTGCACCCCCCTTCCCTAGTACCTTCTTCATGGCCTCTTTAACGTCCTTGTTTCTCAGTGTGTAGATCAGGGGGTTAACACTGGGAGTGACGATGGTGTAGAAGAGAGTGAGGAACTTGCCCTGGTCCTGGGAGTAAGTGTTTGCCGGCTGGAGGTACATGTATATGATCGTGCCATAGAAGAGCGACACGACAATCAGGTGGGAGCTGCAGGTGTTGAAGGCTTTCTTTCGCCCAGCAGCCGACTGGATCCTGAGGACCGCTTGCACAATGTAAGCGTAAGAGATGAGGATGAGGATGAGCGGTGCCAGGATGATAAAGATAGCCAAGGCAAACGCCAGCGCCTCGAGAGTCATGGTATCTACACAGGCCATGCCAATGAGTGCTGGCATCTCACAGAGAAAGTGGTCCACCCGCCTGTGCCCGCAGCGGGGTAGCATCAGCGTCTGGGGTGCCATTATGAGAGAATTGCCAAAGCCACTCAGCCATGCCGCCGAGGCCAGCTGCCCACAGAGTCGTGGGTGCATGATAACAGTGTAGTGCAGGGGCCTGCAGACCGCCGCATAGCGGTCATAGGCCATCACCGCCAGCAGGACGCACTCCACCCCTCCCAGAGCCAGGACAAAGTAGAGCTGGATGGCACACCCCATGAAGCTGATGGTCTTATCTGGGCCCCAGAGGTTGTACAACATCTGGGGGATAGAGCCGGTGGTAAAACACATGTCTAGGAATGAGAGGTTGGCCAAAAAGAAATACATTGGTGTGTGCAGCCGGGAATCCAGAGCCGAAAGCAAGACGATGGTCAAGTTGCCAAGAAGAGTCAGCAGGTAAAAAGTGAGGACAACCACGAAGAGGGTCAGCTCCAAGTGGGGGCGGTCGGAGAAGCCCATCAAGATGAAGCCTTCGAAATAGCTTGCGTTGCCCCTCTCCATCACCTCCGGCCACGTACTACCTGTGAGGAGAAAGATGAGCATCTTGGAAGAGTGCAGATCTCCTCCCTCAGAATGGGGTGACTGACAAAATGGCAGAATGGAAACTTCTTTGGAAATGCTGGATGCCTGACTCAGGATTTCAGTAAATATTAATAAAGTCATTATTTGGTCTGAGGAGCACAGTATTGGGAGTTTTCCAGACTCACGGCTGTAATTATTTATAAACACTTTGCATCACACTGCTCAGTTTAACAGGATGTAGAATTACTTTCAAAGCTCATTATTTTACAAGGAAATAAACACTCAACTTAAAATTTTCTTTTTTATGGAGAAGCAGCATGTGTAAACTATGGATAGGAAAAGTGGTTTGTATCTCTGTGTCAGAAAACTAAGCTTGCTGTTGGGTAAAACCTCATTCTTTTTTGTTTTCTTTCTTTCTTTCTTTTTTTTAATGTTTGTTTATCTTAGAGCACCAATGGGGGAGGGGCAGAGAGAGGTAGACACAGAATCCAAAGCAGCTCCAGGCTCTGAGCAGTCAGCACAGAGCCCGACGGGGGCTCAAACTCATGAACCGTGAAATCATGACCTGAGCCAAAGTCAGACGCTCAACTGGCTGAGCCACCCAGGCACCCCGAAACCTCATTTTTAACATGGTCTCATCAATACTGGGAAATCTAGAGGCTCATCCAAAGTCAGCAGGGTGCAAGTGATCAAGGAAAATTTTAAGAAGAAGATGACCTCATTAGTGGTTTTTGCTAAACCTCTCATTTCATTCACTGTATTCACTGGAGCGTGACCCTGGCATTATCTTCCGTCCTCTATCCAGTCTTATCCCCAACCTCTGTGATAAAACTATGTTTTATATCACCACGGTGTATTTTAACTCCAGATTGGGTAACTTCTCTGAAGTTGGGAATGCTTTCCTGTAAGGATGAGAAAGAGAAATAAAACAATCACCAGAACTCAATCCCAGTGGAGCTAATATTCAATGTTCTTTTGATAGCCTTTTCTTTCCCCTTGCTCATGCTTTCCTCTCACGAGAACCCTAATTCCAGGAAGCCCACATTGATTATTTTATTTTTGTGTCTCTTATGAGCCCATAGAACTAAAAGATTACATATCTCTTAGTACACTTTCAGTCATGTGGCAGTGGTTTCCTGTCTCAGGATGGGTGTATTGAATGATGGAAGTTAACTAAGGCAAAGTCTCATTTTAACATTTTTGCACATTTTCCTAAGCAGTTAGTGACAAGTGACGGAACTGTGACTCATTAAGAGGGATCACCTGGGTGGCTCAGTCAATTGAGCACCCAACTCTTGATTTCAGCTCAGGTCATGATCCCAGGGTCACGGGATCAAGTCCTGCTTTGAGCTCTTTGCTGAGCATGGAGCCTCCTTGGGATCCTCTCTCTCTCTCACACTCTGCCTCTGCCTGTCCTCCCCAAATGCACATCTCTTGGGTGCATGGGGGCATGAAGTAGGGCTCCACTGCTCTAGAACACTCTGCCATAATTTAATCATGAATTAGAATGTGTTCCCAGCAACAATTTTAGGATTTTCTGCACTTAAACTTCAGCACTTACTGGAAATTGTAGGATAGTCAAAGTCATCTCTTCAGAGGCCACAACATGCCTCTCCAGTGGTCATGAATGGATGTGATGCCATGTAGGTGAATACAGAATCCACTGATTAATAACTGACCACCAGCACTTACAATGAAGCCAGCACGGAGGGCTTTTCCTCCACCTGCTATAATATGGAAATTTAAAAACTATATAGTAGTGCAGAACATACATGTACATACATAGGAATTGCAGAGTATCTTCTAAACTGATAATAGTGAAAGTCTCTAAAGAGGAAGTTTCATTAAAAAAACTTGGAACTTTCTCTATAGTGTTTCATTTTTTAAAAAAATTTTAATGTTAAATTTTGAGAAAGAGAGAGAGAGAGAGAGAGAGCACAAGCTGGGGAGGCGTAGAGAGGGAGACAGAGGATCTGAAGCAGGCTCCATGCTGTCAGCACAGCACCCAGTATGGGACTCACTCATGAGCTGTAATATCATGACCTGAGCCAAAGTCAGACGCTTCACCAAATTAGCCACCCAGGAGCCCCAGTGTTGTATTTCTTTAAAAATAGCTGGAAAGGGGTGCCTGGGTGGCTCAGTCAGTTAAGCTTCCAACTTCAGCTCAGGGCATGATCTCATGTTCATGGGTTCGAGCCCTGCATCAGGCTCTGTGCTGACAGCTCAGAGCCTGGAGTCTGCTTTGGATTCTGTGTCTCCCTCTCTTTCTGCCCCTCCCCCTCTCATGCTCTGTCTCAAAAATAAAATAAAAATATTAATAAAAATAAATAAATAAAAATAGCTGGAAAGAACTATAATGGTAAGGAATAGCTATTAATTCATAATGATAAAGTATATGTATTTTTTCTACTAGTCTTTGTAAATTTCTGTATGTTTAAAATGTCACAAATTATAAAAGAAAGCTAAAATAGCAATGTGAATTACCAGCCATTTAAATATTAATGCGGCTAATATTTATGGACCTCATTAGCTAGGCACTAATGTTAACCACTTGACATAGTTTACATCATTTTATTCTCGATGAAGGCTCAGGAAGCCAGCAACTTCATTATTCATCATTACGGTTTTCGTGGAGCTGATAGAAATCCCCGCAGTTTCACTCTGGAGATCATGCCATTAATCTGGGCTAACTGTAGAAGTAGGCAACACAAATTATGCCAAATCTGCATATGAATAAACATACTATGTTGCAACTCATTTCTTTTGTTACACAAAGTTTACTGAAAAGAGTTTTATTGCTTATAAATTGAATAAGGCAGGTAGCTGTCATAGTATTACAGGCAAAATACAGAAAACGAGGCACATTTTTATTCAGAAAATGAGGAATATAGTTAAAATGCCTTCCAGGATGTGCTGATACTCTGTATACTGGGCACAGAAAATGTCAGAATGAGCCTTGGCCTGGCATCATCTGGCCCCCCCCAGAAGGGAGTGCAGGGAACTGTGGTAGACAGCACCTGTCCCATTGCATGGTTGCATACTCAGCATTGTCCTTATGTCTGTATATATGTATACACCTGTATGTATGTATGAATGTTTATCAACCATAAATGGGTACAAAGCCAAGCTATTTTATTTTTTTCTTGTTTCTCAAATCAAACAAAGGACCCACAATGCATGGTATTATTCAATTAGAATTGTTTTCATGAATTTTTCTTTCTGATCAAGTTTTTCTGGTGCCTAATCTTCTATTCACTGTCTGACTTTCTCCTCATATTTCACATCAACATTCAATTATTTTTTTGAGACAGAAAGAGATAGAGAGACAGAGAAGAGAGTGCTGCGTAAGCAGGGGAGAGACAGAGGAATAGAGAGAAATCAGGCAGGCTCCACACCCAGCACAGAGCCCAATATGGAGCTCAACCATGAGATCATGACCTGAGCTGAAGTTAAGAGTCGGTGGGCTCAACTGACTGAGCCCCCCAGGAGCCCCACTGCATCAGTATTCAATGGTGACTCTTCTTTTCCAAGCTTTCCCTTTGTGCAAATTGTATTCCTACACCTCTGGACTTTAAAAACTAGTGGCTGAATCCTGTTTGCCAAGAGTATTCTTTTAAGTGATATGTGAGTGTGTCTATCCTTATTTAAACCTAATCGATGGCTTCTAAACACAGTGCCAGGATAGTTTTCTCCCAAGCGCTGTATACACTAATTATTTAATTGTATGATACAATTCACCACTTATTTCATTTAAGTAAGTTTCCATTGCTATGGAAAACAGGACAAATTTGTATGTCCTCTGTGACTTCTGGATCCTTGACCAAGTAATGTCAATGTCACAGGATTTTAAAAAATTGAGCCAAATAACGCCCCACTATCGCCTATGCTCTAATTTGTCTACAAAGCATCAGAATGGGGGTTTATTGCTTACACTGCTTGGAGGAGCGGATGATCATGTCTCGGGGTTAGGGGCACCCTGGCACTTCATATCCGGATGGCTGCTTGTTCTCTGCCCGGGGAAGAGGAGGCAAAGGCAAAGAGCAGAAACCCAGAAGAGCATTTTAGACATTTCTTTCATTGATTCTCCATTTGGAGTTCAAAGTCTCAGTCTTAATATTCAATGCTCACAATGACTGAGAGCATTGTATAATTTCCTCTCACACAACGCAGGACTATAATTAGTATTTTTATTTTTAAGATTTTCCAAGTCAGTAGAGTCCACCACTTTTTAAATTTACTTTGGGTCTAAAAACTCAGTGAGTGAGTTCAAAGGCTCTTTCCAGCCTCTTCATAGAATGAATCAAATTAAACCACAATCTTTAAAATGTGATCAAGCCTGTGTAAATACTGCTGTGAATATTGGTACAATGAGTCAAATTGTTTGTGATGCACCTATAGTCTAAGGTTAAAAAACAAAAACCTGATGACTGGATAGAGGCCAAGGTCACGTTTCTTCCTGCACAGAACACTTCACTTACCAAATTCGACTGCAGCCTCAAAAATGCCATGTCCACAGTTCTTTCTCTTTTTGGGACTTCACTAGGATGTCTGAGTGGAGTGACCAGAGTGGGAACAAGGAGGAAATGAAGAGGACATTTAGGAAATCTCCAGGAAAGAGAAGATCAAGAGGCCAGACCCGAGCAAGCGTGAATGGGGATGGATACAGAGTGGACGTCCTCAAGCACAGTCATCACGCCGCCCAAGGGCCCCCGGTATCCACACACCCCCTCCCTCCCCAGGTACGGAGCAGCGGGAAGGAAGCTGGGGTGTCTCTGATGCACACTCAGTGTGGGGACACTTAAAGATCAAAGGATCCAAGGTGGAAGGGAAGAACTTCTTATGGGTCTCGGAGTTGATATAGGATTGGACACTTTTCTGCCTCCCCCAATGGAGTAAAACTTTCCTTTCAAAGAATTCCCTTAACTAATTATCTCTAATGAGGGTGGAGAGAGCATATGATCTCAGAGGAAATACCACTCTTCCCAACACCCCCGCCCCCACGCACCAGCTTCACCCAAGAGACACTGAGGGGGGGCACTGAATCTACCTCACTGGGTCTCCAGTGATGATGAACACAAGGCCCAGAGAGTGGCCACCTCACACTCCTTTCAGAAAGGACCCTAGAATCAGTGAAAAGACGTGCCTCAGTTTACTTTTTGGCATGTGTACCCTGCTACTTTCTTAGAGAGTTATTATTCATAGTCTTTTACCATTTTGTTTACTTAAGGTTAACTTTCTATGCAATATAAGGTACATAATAATACAACTTAACCTGAAAATTTTCTGTTTAAGGCAGATCAGTCCAGATCCTCCTCCTCCTCCTCCTCCTCCTCCTCCTCCTCCTCCTCCTCCTTTTATCCAGAAGGTGGATAAAAAAGAGCTGCTTTTAGACCCATAAGATTAGTAAAGGGGCTCAGTCGGTTAGGCATCTGACTCTTCATTTCTGCTCAGGTCATGATCTCACGGTTCATGGGTTTGAGCCCCACATTGGGCTCTGTGCTAACAGAGCAGAGCCTACTAGGGATTCTCTCTCTTTCCCGCTCTCAAAAATAAACATTAAAAAATTAATACAAAAACAAAAAACAGACCAAAAATATTAAAATAATTTCACATCAATTTGCCAGATTTAATGTAAAGTTATTAAAATTATCTTAAGAAAGTTACTATCTGACTGACAAATTAATTTAACTTGAGTCACTGGAATTAAACAGGTTTTGGGTTTTTTTAAAGACAAAAATTAACGGTATGCATGTGCAGGTCCACCTTCCTGTTACAGACATAGGGGAACAATACAAAACCAACCTCAATTCTAAAGCACATTTCCTACATTCAGCTGCCAAAGACTTCAAAGGAAGATGAATCTGACATTTCACGTCTAACCAGAGATTTTAATTGGTCTGCACAAGATACTGCAGATAAATGTGCTTTGTACATTTAAAATATGTGGGAAGCAGCAGCAAGGAGCCAGTCGGGAGAGTGCGATCCAGAAAACGCTCTCCCTCCCGTGCTCTTACAACCCTTGTGGCTGTCCCAGCTCCTCAGAGGTTAAATCTCTTGAATTAAGATGTTGATTATACAAATGTCCTTCAAGCTTCTTGAGTTAAAATGTTAATTGCACAAATGTCCTTCAAGCTTTGGCCATTGTTAAGATAGTAATGTTTCCAGGGAATGTGGTACAACGATAACAGTGAGAACAGAGAAAATATTATTTAGAAGAAAAAGAGTCTTTTCACAGCTGTGGCAGTCTGTGTTATGTATGAAACTGCTTGCATGTGAGAAATAAAGCGGCAATATGGGCGTCACTCACGTTGCTCCTCCCGTCCCCGTCCTTTAACTCTCTCCATTTCCTCATTCCCTCACCCTCATGCCCTTGCTTCTGAGCGCCCGCGCGCGCACAACAAAAATATCTCTTAGGTTTTAGTAATCATTATTACTAATACCTTATGGCCGACTACCTTTAATGACCACTTCTACACACTATGTCATGTAGAAACAGAACACAACTGGTCATTACTGTGTCAGACATTATGTTTTCAATAGAAACGTTATTAAAGTCATATAGTATAATCTTTGTACCGCAACTTATATTGGTAGAGACGAAATTTAGTAGGTAGACACAATGATAATATTATTATCTCCAGTAACTTATAAACAAATGACATACAATGATTTTTTCTATCAACAAATATTGAAATACATAGATGAGCAATCAAACCTAATCAATATTAGATCTTTCTTTAAGCAGACTTCTTGCACAGTCGGATGAGCCATCCACTGGGAGTTGTTTCTTATTCCTAGATGAGTTGTTAGTTCGTACTATCTCAGCCAAAGAGTTTCTCATGGAAACAAGGGAGAAGTATTTAGAGAATTTGATGCTGTTCAGAATTTCTTACCTGAGATAATGAGTCCCTCTGAAAACTGAAGGAGACGAGGTCCTCATAGGGAACCTAACTCCATGGGGGATGTGAAATTGTTAGCCAAAGAGGAAATTTTAGAAGCAATGTTTAAGGTTTTGTTTTTCTTTTTGCCACATCACTTTTACCCCTTTCCCTCTCACCTGGCTCATCACCACCCTTCACCATTACAAGGACTTTTAAACTTGTAACTGATGGAAATGTTATAGTTAAGGAAAGTTCTTTTCTGTGAGATAAAATAGTACAATCCGAGGTTCTGTAAATGACGACTGGAGATCTTCCCAGCATATTACCGTATGACATAGAATGTTGTGATGTGACACCATACAATGAAGTCTATAAGTCTATGTCAGTCATTTCCATCAAATGCAATTAACTTTAATCAAATCTCTTTTAATGTAACTTAGTCTAATTTATTATCCAGGCAGCTTTTTGTGGAAGTAAACAGATTATTTATAACACTGTTACCACACACATTCATAAAACTCGATGTCAAGTGTCCATCACTTCTTTGAACCTTATTTCCCAAGCCTGCTTTTCTTGAATTTTGCCTCATTGCAATTTGTCCAGTCACCAGGTTTTAAAATATTAGTTTTCCTGAGCCATCTTTCTCCCTGAATGCTCATATTCATTAAGTTTTTAAGACTACCTGTAACATCTCTCTTTCGCACCTGGTCTTCTTTTCCTTTCTCGCCTCTCTAGCCCTCACCAGTGTATCATTAACTCTTACTTGGTTTGTTCGTTAGTTAATCTCTGGAGTCTTGCTGCTTAAAATTATCTTTCACTTTGTTACAAAAGAAGCCTTTCTGGAATATAGGTACTTAAAGTCCTGAAGTGACCCTCATCGCCTACAGACATACACATTTATTCCTTAGTATTAACATTGGTTCTGGACCAGCCTCCATTTCCATCTCTACCTACAAGAGCTGCAGTTGAGTTTACACTTCAAATGCATTAAGCTACTCACCATGTTCCTTAAACAATGACAAACTGAGTCATCTCTGGAGAATAGCTTGGAACAAACACCTTTAGAGACAGAATGGCTTGAGCTGCAGCTCAGAAACAGTCTCCACAGGCTTAAAAACTAAAAACCTCATTCACCATCATGAGGGAGAAAAATTACTCTAAAGAGTTTCTGTGAAAGTTACATGACGTAAGAAATACTGAGATCTAGCATTGTCCCTGACATAAAGTAGATTCTTGGATAATGGTGATTTCTCCTCACTATATCTCTCCTTGCCTATGATGTCCTCCCAGATGGGAAAGTTCATTCCAAAATCATCAAGGCTAGTTGACATATGCTTCCTAGAAAATACTCTTATTACTCTTTGATTTTCTGGCTGTTCGCTGATCTGGGTTCCAGAAGCTCTTTATTCGTGATCCTATTACACGTATACTGCACTTATTATATTCTATATTGGATTTTAGCTTATTTTAAAGAAACCTAAAGAGGCAGATGATTAGGGAGTAAATTTTTGGGTAAGAGGATAAAATGGAGGAGAAGGGAAAATTTAGACGAATTTAGCAAAATGAAAGACGTGAAACACTTGTTGAGGTTGTATGTAAGGAGACAAGGTAGCAGGGGGAGAAGATAGTAAAGTGGGAGAAAAAGAACCCTTCACCTGACCTACTTCAAGGACATCATGGAAAAATCACATCATCTAATGCTTTTATTGTGCATTTACACAAAGTCGAGTATGCAATAAAAATTATTAGACGTGAAAAGAGGCAAGACCATATAATTGGTAATCAAGATTTTTTAAAAATCATAGAAAGAGATCCACAGATCCCTTTATCTACAGATAACCCAGATCATGAAGTCAGTAGATGGATATTTTAACATAACTGTGATTAGCTTGTTGAAAAATATGGACAAACAAACAAACAAAAAACGACTCTCCTGTGAGTTTCACCAGAGACTTGAAACGCAAAAAATATACCAGAGAATTGAAATGAAAAGAATGTACATTACAGAAATGGAAAGTAAAACAACTGAAAAACTTCAGTCTGAGTTTAACATAGTAACATAGAGGTAGTCACTAGAAATAGAAAAAACCCAACTACAACTGTAACACCAAGAAAGAAAAAAGTGGAAACAAATTATGAACATAACCACATACAGGGCTACACAAATGGCTTCAGATACAAATAATTAATTAGGGGATGAGAAGTTGAAAAAGAGTGGGGCAGAAGCACAATATGAGAAGATAATTGTTTAGAACTTTCTAAAACCAATAAAAACCATTAACTAACTTATTTAAGAACTTCAGAAATTCTAAAAAAGATAAACCGAAAAATAAAACTGCATAAAGTTTTATTTTCTTAGACATGTCACCAAAAGCATGAGTCATAAAAGAAAAAAACAAAGTTGGACTTCATCAAAATTGGAAACACTTGCTTTGTGAAAGTCCCTGTTATGAGCATAAAGAACTGGCTACATTCTGGAAGAAAATACTTGCAAACCATATATTTGACAAACGACCCACAATGAGATTATATAAAGAATGGTCAAAACTCAACTATAAAGGGGCGCCTGGGTGGCTCAGTGCATTAAGCATCCAACTTCAGCTCAGGTCATGATTTCACGGTTTGTGAGTTCAATCCCCAAGTTGGGCTCTGTGCTGACAGCTCAGAGTAAAGAGCCTGCCTTGGATTCTCTCTCTCTCTCTCTCTCTCTCTCTCTCTCTCTCTCTTTCTGCCCCTACCCTGCTCTTGCTCTGCCTCTCTTTCTCTCTCTCAAGAAAGGAAGGAAGGAAGGAAGGAAGGAAGGAAGGAAGGAAGGAAGGAAGGAAGGAAGGAAGAAAAACACCTCAGCTATAGAAACACAAATAATGACTTGAAAATGGGTAGAAAACATAACTGACATCTCACCACAGAGGATGTATTGATGGTGCATAAGCACCTGAAAACGTTCAATGTCACCAAACATTGGGGAAATGCCATGAAAGCCTGTCAGATGATAAGACAGTCAAGGCTCCTATAGGCTATGGTTCTGACGTGGAGCTTAAGAGCTGATGGGGGAAACTGGTTAGAGTATATTGTGCCCCCGCCCTGTGGGTGTTATTAACTTGTGGCATAACTGTTATTGGCAGTAGGTACATGCCAGGAACCAGAAGCTGGATTCATGCTTATAGTAAAAAAGGCCACAACTTCAAGACCAACTGCAATTAAAATTGCCACCTGATTAAGCTTACAATAACCCATTTCATTCACTGGGCTCATTTGTCTATGCACAGCCAAACAAAAAATAGTAAGTAGGATCCAAGACAATCTTTCAAGTCTTTTTTATTTATTTAGAGACAGAGACAGTGTGAGTGTGGAAGGAGTAGAGAGAGAGGGAGGGAGAGAGAATCCCAAGCAGAATCCTCACTGTCAGCACAGAGCCAGATGTGGGGCTTGAACCCATAAACCACAAGATCGTGACCTGAGCCGAAACCAAGAGTCAGACGCTTAACCAACTGAGCCACCCAGGTCTTTCATGGAAGCATTGCTCTCTGAAATCTTCCCAGGAAGTGGTATTCATTTGGGGGAACTACTATTGTCAGTAACGATCCATTTTCAGAACTACCACTCCGCCCTTCCAGCCATAATGCCTTTTGCTCTGAGGATCAAAGAGTCAACATGGAGTTCGTTCAGTTGTTGAGCACAGGGGCGGCCCTGCATCAGGGGAAATGACTACAAATTGCACTTGTGGGCCGTCTGGACCTCAGAAGATAGACCTGAATGAAAACAGTAAATGTCCTTTAACTGCTGCAAATCTCAACACTTAATGGTTGACTAAGTAGTCAGAGTCTGGGGGTGGGGGGAGCAGCTCAGACCCAAGGTCCAATAATCCTAGAAAAGAGGAATTCCTTCCCCGGTACACAAGTACTCAGACAAACGGCTGGAGGTACCATTGGAGAAACGTCAGAGAAATACTAACAGTACGGAGCTGCTGTCTCACAGGAGCCCTTTCCAGGACAGACACCCTCATCCCAGGTAATTCTCAATGCCAACTCTCAATTCCAGGATAAATGTAACGTCCTCCGGGCCATCTCACGTTCCGGAAGTGAGTGATCCCGCAGCACAAGGCAAATCCATTTATATTCTAACGAATTTCTAGCAAATTAAATGCACTCAACTGTAGCCCACCATGTAGCCCAAATTGTAAAATAGCCAAACAGGAAAACATTCTCAGGTATTCAAACTCAGCCATTAATTCCAAATCTGTTAGTAAATCTGAATGATAAAACCATCTCCATGTGAAATATTCTCCCGCCCTGGAGTGTCACCTGCAGAAACCATTCCCAGTCATACTCACTGAGTTTGTAATGAGGAAACTAAAGCAAATGCCTGCGTGTAAGTGTGGAAGCTGCTCCCTCCAAGATTTCATTTATAGATGCTTCCCCTGGGGCACACCGTGATCCTCTCCTCGGCAGTGAAGGCACTCAGGAGTAGGGACTGATGACAATTGTCATCTTCTTGCGAAGGAGCTGCTTCAGTCAAGATCCGCTCAGCCGACCCCTTCAGGAGAGGAGAGGAAACTCTAGTTCTCTCATGGAAATCTCCATGGGTTTTAAGAGTGTAGATACACAGAATCGTCTAAAACCACAGAAGTGCCTCTATTCCAATTCTCAGGGTCCCATTTTTTTCCAAATAATGTCCAACGTCTCATCAAAAATCATGCAGGGCTCTCAAACTCTTTTTTACTTGAGTCACTTCTGAACTAATTTTACTCACATTGCTTCTGACAGCGAATGCACAGGGCCTTTCACTTCTCCAACTCAGACACCGCTGGATGTCCAACGATTCAATTCAGTTCCGACACTAACAACCCCAGATTGGTATCCATCCTAAAGGTTAAGAGGCTCAGCTCCACAAGACCACCATCACCACTTCAGACACAAAGAGCGAGGACAGGGACCGACTATAAATCCAGGGGCTCCCACAACCCCCTCCTCAGGTTTGAAAATTTTGGGAGTGACTCACAGAACTCAGGAAAACAGCTAAGCTACATTACTGGTTTATGGAAAAGATACAGCTCAGAACAGCCAGATGGAAGAAATCCCCAGGGCAAGGTCCCTGGATGTGCTGCCTGCCTGCAGGTCCGTGTGTCCTCCAACCCAGACCTCTGTCATCCCGGGGTGGTTGGCTAGGTCCTGGGCCACTGGTGACGAGCTCAGTCCCTCCAGACAGTCTGGAGGTGCAGCTGAAACTTCCAACCCCCTAATCCCGTGGCTGGTCCCAAGGCCACCAGAACCCTTCTGGAAGTGCCGGGGGCCCCACCCAGAGTCCCCTCATTAGCATAGTAAACTCAGACGTGCTGGGAAGGAGTTTATGATGAATAACAAAAGACTTTTTATTCCCATCACTCAGGAAATTCCCAGCATTTTACAAGTTTTTAGGCCAAAAGCCAGGGACCAAGATTAAATATCGATTTCTTATAGTACAATATACCACAGGGCTATGACTTTGATTTAGAATTTGACTCAGAAACCCACAGAATCATTCTCTGTAACTTGTTTTTTTTACATCTAGCCCGACAATGACAAGAAATGAAAGGTTGGCTAAGGGCAATCTTTTATTTAAAAGGAATCCTGCTCCTCTGATCGTGATTTGAGCCGATAGTTTCAAGCCAGGAGATTGCAGTATTATTCCTTCAAGCTCCTGAGCTTCAGGCATCTTTCCCAAACTCCGCTTCCCGCCCTTGGGCCTGCCCTAGGGATCTACAGCAACAGCCGCCAAAGCAAAGCTTCTTTCCAGATACCACAGGAGGTGACTTACTGATGAGGGAGTGCAGGGGGAGCTGAGGGCAAAGTACAGGTTACAGCACCTGCCCCCCCCCTCCCAAGGTGGGATATGTGTGTGTTCCTCGGACACTCCTGGCCACCCGAGAATGAAGGGAAGGCATTTAAGTGCTTCCCATGGTGATGTGAGAAACTAGAGCAAATGAAAAATTAAATTCCCTTAGTGCCTTACAGCCCACCAACAAGTCCTTGAAGCCGGCAGAGTGACCTCCCTCTAGGGGCTCAGCTGCCAGGATGAGGACATTTGGCTGGGGGCACAAGACAACCTTGGCTTAACATGATCCTGACCCACCCACCACCCTAGAACCTGTAGGTCGACTTTAACATATAAAAATTCCCTTGGAAACTTCCTTTCTCTCAACCCCCCCATACGATATATACAATCATACTCCAAAATTATGACCCCCTGATAGACATCTGAAGGGTCACTACTGAGGTTTTACTAAACAGTAATAAATGATGTCTTCCTAACAACAGCTAGAAAAGTACTTTAGAGACTGACTCTATCCCTGACCCCCACCCAACCTGAAGGCAGGTAGTGAGTTACCCATCAGGACCCCAATGCAGCTCCTCCTGCCCATGGGGCCTCTCTGTCCCCGTGCCGCAATTAAGTCACCTTTTTCACCAAAGACATCTTCAAGAATTCTTTCTTGCCCATTGGCTCCAGAGCACTCAGCATCACCCCAAACCTTCACCGCTGGTACCAGTTCCCATATCTAGAAGGCTTCTTATTTGCTAACAAAGCAGTTGGTCTCAGTTCACTTAAGTAAAGGAGTTCTCCAGAAGTCCCAGCAACTTCACAAGCTCAGGAGCATGTGTGCTTTATGCTGAGCTTCCAGAAGCAGCTCCCAGAACCCTGACACAGAACTCACATGGCAGGGGTCTGTGTGTGCTCCCTCACACCGCCTTGCCTGAGTCAGAAAGATTCTAGAGCCAAGGAACTGCTGCCAAAGCACCTAGAAAATTCTAGAATCATTTCCCTCTACTGTAATTGGAAAACCGCTCTTGCCACTTACAGTCCTGTGTTTGTGGAAACAGGAGAAGCTGATCCAGGCTTGGGTAAGCCTGAAGCTTACACAATTCTGGAGGTTCACTTTAACAAAATAATATAGAATAATAAATAAAAAATTAGATATAATAATATGTACTTACAGTTAGAAAGATCACACAAATTACCTGTTTCTAAAAGGAGACAAAAGCCATTATCACCGCTGAAGCCATTATCAGGATAAGCCAGTCTAAAATATGTCTGTTTGGCCCAAGGATTATTTTTAGGTGAAGACCAATGAGAATCAGCAGATGCCTTCCCCTTTTTTGTCTAAAATCCAGATGTAAATGACCCCCCATACCAGGAAAAGGGGCACTCTTATCACCGGGGACAGACTGAGCATTGAGATGAGTCTACATAAACCAATCTTTATTGAAATGGCCCTTATTTTCCATCAGCTTCCCCTATTTACTTCCTTCATATCTCCATAGTTAATTGTCCCTTGAAGTCCAAACTCCCTTTGTTAAAATAATATATAAGCCCCTGCGTCTATCTGCTTCCTAGGGTTTCCCCTCTTTTCTATGAACTCCTGGGGTGCCTGGGTGGCTCAGTTGGCATTCATCGGTTTGAGCCCCACATCGGGTTCTGTGCTGACAGCTCAGAGCCTGGAGCCTGTTTCCGATTCTGTGTGTCCCTCTTTCTCTGCCCCTCTTTTGCTCATGATCTGTCTTTCTCTATCTCTCAAAAATAAACAAATGTTAAAAAAATTTTTTCTGTGAACTCCTAAGCAATAAAATATTAATAAAAATTGTATGCCTTCATCTTGTTAATCTATCTTTTGTTATTTTAACTTCTATGCCCTCAGTTATGGAACATAAGAAGGTAGAGGAAAATATTTTCCTCCCTGACATCACAAAATGTAAAAAAAAATCATTTTTAAGTTAACTGACTGATACACATCTATGCTTTCCATTTCCAAAACTCCTTAGTTACTTTTCCATTTTTTCAAATGTAAAAAGTGATTTCATGTCACAATTTTCTACAGAAAGAATAGAAAGATAAATGAATCTTTGCTTTAGTGTGGCATGGTTGACCAAATTTTACTTGTTATAAGTTAATAGAAATAGCTTAGAAATTTCCTTTTGCCTTCACAACCCATTACCAAGAAGGCTTGTAAGTCCTTCCTATTGTTTCACTTTTGGGGAAAACCTATGGTCATTTCCATGTTTACATGTTTTGTAAGATGGCGGGGGCGGAGATGGAAAGTTTTCTTGTAAAGCAATAAATGACATAACATAATAGCACTTCATTAATCATTTTCTCATTGATGTCCCATGCATATATTATAGTGACATTTTATTACTTTTCTGTTACCTTCATTGACGTCAATATTTTCTTCAAATACTAAGAACGCAAATTACTCTGAAAGATGCTCTTTGATTCATGTCTCTTTGTTCATTGGTATATTAAAAACAAATCCAAGATCCTATTCATTATTTCTATTCAGACTTTATCTGAAGAAAATACAATTTCAATGATTCATATACTCAGACTTACTGGGGTTTTGGGGGTCAGATTTCATTAGTTAATTTGCCTGACAGATTTTCTGTAATTGTTTTATAATAAACAAATTCAAGGTGACAATGGAAGGTACTCTTTGTTTATACATCAGAGATCTGTGATTTCTCACTTGTTTTTCTTGGCCAATGCAAAATACCTTCCCAAAGTAGAGTTGAGTTCTACTAACTTTTTGAAAAGATTCTTTATATGCGTTTGTGTTGGGATTCTCTTTTATGTCTCTGAAAATATACCACTTCGTCAACAGGGGGCCTGTGGTGATCACATGCTCATATTCCGAGGCATGAGCAGCTGCGTCTTCCTCACACTCTGTGCATGCTTCAGGCTCGGGCATCCCCGGTGTCTTCACATCCTGCCCTGCACCCCACATCCATCAGACACCCGTAAAGCAGCAGGGTCAGAAGCCATTACTACACCAGGAGCCCATTCCAAACGTGGGAATGACTCTGTCCGCTATGTCATTACCAATTGACATGAAAATTATGTCAGAGGATGTCAGACCCGTGGCAACTCCAAGAAGGCAGATCTCATTCTGGAAAATGGTCCAGAGGGTTCTTGGTTTTGTGGGAGAAAGAATTCAAGAACAAGCCATGTAGTGAAAGGAACAAAGATGCATTAAGTGTAGAAGCAAACAGTGACCTTTCTCCTCCAACCAATGGTTTCATAAGTTTTTTTGTTTTGTTTAATTAGCTGAACGTTTAGGGAGGGGCTTACTCTTTTTGTTTTATCACTTAAATCAGTTTGTTTTTCATCATCTTACAGTTGTGGAATTACCCACAAGGTGCAATCTGAAGAATGTCCAGCCTTTGTGGCTTTTACTGCCTGAGGAAGTGGGGTCCTAAGCTTTTCCCTGACTCGGACCTTGTGACTCTTTTTATGACCTGTTGACTTTTATGATAAGGATTGGCATAAAACCAAAATGACTTTACTTTGGCCACCTTTTCTGCCTAGTCTCCCTCCCCTGGGAAGTTGGAGTGGAAAAGAGAGTGTGACTGTAACTAATTATGGATAAATTATTTTTTTGGAAATTTTATGAAAACATGTTTATGTGCATGCACTGCCAGGATCCCTCTCAGGGTCCTTGAAGGTGGTCGTGTCAGTGACGGACATGAGGTCTATGCATGATCAGTTTCCTGGTAAGTCCACCTAGGCTGTTCCACTGAGGCCACCCACACCAGCAAACATGTGCTGCTTATGACAAATTCAGCTGAACTCTGATTGAAGAATTCTGTTTCCAGGCAAAACAGAATAGTTTTCAGAAGTCAAGGACTGGAAAAAGCATAAGAAACACAACAAATAATTTGTGTGAAATATCAGAGAGCTACTGAGGGAGCAAACACAAAAAAAGACGTATTCAGTGTAATAGTCCATGGAATGAAAAGGCGCCTGGGTGGCTCAGTCAGTTAAGTGTCCGACTTTAGCTCAGGTCATGATCGATCTCACAGTTAATGAGTTCGAGCCCTGCATTGGGCTCTGTGCTGACAGCTCAGAGCCTGGAGCCTGCTTCAGATGCTGTGTCTCCCTCTCTTTGCCCCTCTCCTACTCGTGCACTGTCTCTCTCTCAAAATAAAAACATTGAAAATACATATGTTCCATAGAATGAAGAGGTATGAAGTGAGCATTAGTTTTTTTCTTGGGGAATTTGCTGACTCTGGATACAAGAAGCTGATAAATTATCTTGAGCTAGTAGAATGACTGATAGCAGTGAAGAAAGGAAAAGCCCAGAAATGTGTCATTCTTGTATAGACAAGAAAAAGAATCCGTGTGTAAGTGGACCCCACACATTGCAAATCCGTCTTGTCCAAGATGGACACAAGAGGATGTGTAATGTGATAGAAATGAGTTGAGGGCCTGACATACAGGGTAATTGCTCCCTAACAGAATTTGACGAGCCATTAAGTTAAGTAGGGAAGGAAATTTATAAAAAAATTTCTTTTTATGTTTTTTATTTATTTTTTAGAGACAGACAGAAACAGCGCCATCAGGGGAGGCTCAGAGAAAGAAGGAGACACAGAATCCGAAGCAGGCCCCAGGCTCTGAGCTAGCTGTCAGCACAGAGCCTGAGGCAGGGCTTGAACCCACGAACCGTGAGATCCTGACCTGAGCCAAAGCCGGACGCTTAACCAACTGAGCCACCCGGTCCCCCAGTAGGGAAGGAAATTTAAAAGGTTTGTCCAACAGCTCTGAAAAACACAGGTGACTTTTCAACAATCCTGTGGTGCTGAGGAGTTGGTGTAGGGTTTGCGACTATCCCAGAGTTGCTCTAGTCTTCCCTCAACTGAAAGACCTTGAGGACTGTTATCCCTAAGAATAGGGACAAGGAGAGAGGCCAGTGTTTTCCAATATGGCAGCTCTGTCTTCAGTAGGTTGGACCCTATTTGGATGAAGGTGCTCAACACTGCACTCTGCCTTGCAAAACAAAAGGTGAGTCTTGTACGAAGGAAGATAACAGCACGTGAAGCTAATAGGAATTCATAAGTGTTAAAATAAGTCATCCAGCTCTGTGCACTGAATGGCTGAGAAGCAACATCTAGCAATTAGGATGCTAAGTAGTCCTGAGTCATCTGCAGCTACAGCATTTCTGACATAACTGACCCTTGGACAAGTCGGGTTTGCAATATGTGGGGTCCACTTACACAAGGATTCTTTTTCAGCAATTACAGTCCCAGTCCAATTTTCTCCTTGTTAGGATTTTCTAACATTTTATTTTCTCTAGTTTTATTATAAGAATACAGTGCATAGAGACACATAGGAGCCAACATCGGCTCAGGTCATGATCTTGTGGTTTGTGAGTTTGAGGCCCGCATCGAGCTCTGTACTGACAGCTCAGAGCTTGGAGCCTACTTGGGGTTCAGTGTCTCCTCTGCCCCTCCCCTGCTCATGCTCTTTCAAAAATAAATAAATGTTCAAAATATTTTTTAAAAAAGAATACAGTGCATAATATATATAACATATAAAATATGTATTAATGGATTTTTAATGTTATCTGTAAGGTTCCCTGTGGGGGGAAACTGTATCTATATGGTATTTCATATTTTATAGGCTGTTAGTGGTAAGATTTCAGGGGGATAAAGTTTTGGGTGAATATTTTACTGCACATGGTGGTGCCACTAACCTCCAGCATTGCTCCAAGATCAACTGTACAATAATACATCTTCCACCAAAAAAAAGAATTTGGGTGGTCAGAGAATCACTAACCAATAAAGTGTTCCAGAAGTTCTTTCCAAGGAGAAGAGAGGTACGCTATTGAGTAGATTTCTAAAAAATGAGTCCTCATGGAGAGAAGGGAGGCTTATGACTCTGGGTAGGAGAGAGGAAATAAAACAAAAATGGACAAGAGTGGGATGTCCATATGAATTAGCAAGTTTCCAAACACATTCTATTTGAACCTCTCCAAACCTGTCTCAGTACTACCCATCTATGAAGATAATGAGTCACTCTCATAGGGCAAGAGCCATCATCACAGGATTATTGCGGGAATAATCCCTTCAAAGGACAGCAGGGCATCTGTCTGGATAATAGATTCAGCAGACCCTTCTCCATTTCAGGACCTGGAGAGGTGGGCATTGCTTGATAATTTCTATGTTTTAGGACTTCTGAAACAGTTTCAGTTTATACACACTTCATCTGTTCTTCAGAATTAGTATTTATTTTTATTTATATTTTCTTTAGTCCTTGCTTACTTTCTTTTAGACTATAATTTTATTCATTTATATTCAACCTTTTGAAATAAGCTAAACCTGTTAAAAATTATTAAAGAATTCACACAGCAGTACAATATTGCCCTGACCATCCCATCCTTATATCTAGTCTGTCCAGAAACAATCACTGCTACTAATTTCAAAAAAATGTTTCATATACATAACATCTTAATTCCGTTTCTTTTCCAGTTTTTCTTCATGCCCTCCCTCCTTTTCTTCCTTGGGCTATTGCCCTCTGACTGTGTCCAGTTATTCATGCTAACTACCTACTAAGCAGCTTTTGTTTTTACTCCAGAGAAAACAAATTATATTTTCTCATGAAATCTCATACAGATAAGATATTTAAAAATCACGTTCAGGGCATTTTAAATCATTATTTTACAAAAGTCTACCATGTTATGTTCATTATCCTGCATTTATTTGCACAGTCAGCAATATCTTAGGAAAACGTCTCCAAACCATTTGTTAGAGCCAACATTGCCTATTTTAGATCGAAGAATATTTCCCATTGTGTGAACGATATTAATTATTTAGTGTGTTTCCTATTAAAAGACTGTATTTTTCTCTGTCTTCAGGCACTAAAACAGAGCATTATTGTCCATTAGTCTTTATATATTATTAGATTTCCGGTTTTCCTTTTTTCTTTTTAGAAGTTTACTTATTTATTTTGAAAGAGAGAGAGAGACCATACGGGAGGGCCAGAGAGAGAGAGGGAAAGAGAATCCCAATCAGACTCCATGCTGTCAGCACTGAGCCCTGATGAGGGATTCAAATTCACAAACCATGAGATCTTGACCTGAGCCCAAAGCAAGAGGCAGAAGCTTAATTGGCTGAGTCACCCAGGCGCCACTATTAGATTTCTATGAGAGAGATTCCAAGGAGGGACAGCACAAGGTTGAGAATATGGAAGATTTAAAGGTCATGGTCAATTTTCCCCCCAGGAAGCCAGGAACACTTTGCATTTCCTCCACGAATCTGTGAGGAGCCTTTCCCCTTCGTTCTCATTAGCGATAGACTTCACTTCTCCCTTGGCTTCCACACACACGGTGAAAATGAAGGACTGTATCGTCGCCCTCTCAATATATTCTTCTCTATTTGAGTATTTGGTCATTTTTTCTTATATTGGTGATCTGGATTTGCTTAATCTCTACATTGTAAATTCCTGCAATTCGTCCATTTCCTATTGAGCTATGTGGTAGGTCCTCAAATTGATTAAAAACGTGTGCTTTTTTTTCTCCATTACATATCCTAATAACTTTTTGAAAATTATAAATATATGCTTGTCAAATCTATTCATCTGGAAAAGAAATAAAAATGAGCCTACATCTTATAGTCAATAAAAAAATAAATATATATCCTGGCTAGGTTAAATATTGCAGCAAAAAAAAATTAAATCTTACAGGACCATCTATGTAATTTTGAGTCCAAGGAGATTTTAGTAATTAAGCATAAAAAATTTCAAATCCATGAAAGATAAGGGAGGTTTTGAGGCTAGGTTAATTGACTCTCTTAATTTTTAAGACTACTTTATGTAAAATTTATTAAAAAACAAGTTAATAAAGCAGTGTTCTTAAGGTAAATAGAGGTCTATTTAGAGAATTTGCATGTGGAATAAAGAATTCCATCCTGACTGAAGCAATTGCATGCCTTCAGAGAACTCATGAATAGCTGACAAAAGAGAAGAAATCCCAGTTTAATAGCACAACATCAAAGTTTCTTTGATAAGGTACTTTAGTCCCCATTGTCATGACTTCTGTCTAGAAAACCTTGAGGATCTGGTCCCTAGAGGAAGTTTGCTGAGCAAATCAAGAGCAGAGAGATCTCCTCTCTGACTCTTCCCATTGGGTATTGGGTATGTGGTTCATGACAATAAACTGTGGGGGCAGAGTTTGCAGTTCAGTGTTTGAGGTTCTGCCAGAGAGCAGAACAAACACCAGTATTGACAGAGGTAGGCCAGCATACTTTGATCTGTTTCTTGAAAAACATGGTAGAAAAAAACCTCAGAAAATCGCAGCTATATGCCAATTCCAGAGGCTGTGATGGCAGAACAGCACAGTCCTATCATCTATGATGCTTAGTCCTTATTTCCAGTGAATTCTGAATGGAAACCTCAAGAGCCATGTTGAGCATCATTATGAGAAGTTGAATGAATTTCATGAAATCAGCCAACAATGAAACAGCATATGAAGACGTCACTGTACCCGTGAACTTTAATTCTACTGAATTCAAGCATTCCTAACACAAAAATAAATTGATCTATCTCCAACACTAAACATGGAGGTAAGTAGAATAAGGTAAAAAAAATTACTCAGCTCGCTACAAATTAATTTGTAGTACACTTACATACTTAGTATTCTGTTACTATACATCAAGTTACTTATACTTGGTAAAATTTGAGGGTTCTAAGCACTCATTTCATGGATTGTTTATATTTCACATCTCAGCAAAGACCAAATGATCCAGGAGGAAAAATATGATTCATTCTGCTTCAGCTCTATGACCCTTTCAATATGTTTGGAATCTCTACGGGAAATAAGAACTTTAGAGCAGGTGAGTCCTGGGTTCTCATCTTCAGTTTGCGATTTCCTAGCTCTAAACCTAAGGCAAGGAACATCTCTGAGCATATATGTTCAGTTTCTGATGACAAAATTAATCTTTCCTGATCAGGAGACAATTTCAGCAAACTTCTCTGTATGGTATGCTGAGCCTAACAATAACGCATCAGCGCGGGAACAATTACTCCTAGTGTTCATGCTTATACTCTGGCAACAACTGGTCTCTATGTGTATTTGGAAGCCTAACTCTTAGGCATATGAGATGACTTAAGAAACCATAAAAGTAAACAGGTTTTATGTCCAAAGGAAATATCAACTCCACAGTGCTAAAAAGGGATAAAACTGACATCTCAAGCAATGGACTGTCTTCTCCAACTATCCAACGACGACTTCCTGGCAGATGTGGGACGAAAACTCTTGTTACCTCTCTTGTCTTGATCCTCTGTCCACACTGTAGCTTATAGAGATGCTTCCAACACTCTGTCAAAACTTATCTTTATGGATGTTCAGGCTCAGATAGGGGATGAGAAGGTTCCACAGAGAGATGACTGAGAGAAGGTCCACCAATGTACAGGGTTAAACAGATATGATGATCGGTGTTCATCTGGGCAAGTGTTCTGCGCTCTGGGGTAAGGCATCTAAGAGCATCACAGATGAAGGATCCCCTCAGCAGCTTCTAAAATTCTCCTCTCACTGACTTCTGCTCCACCCACATGTGCTCCCTCTCCGCCCCCTGGCAGCTCACGTGATCAGAAAGCTTTGCCTTGCTGCCCCATGGAGTGCTTGCTCCTCAAAATGGGAATCGCAGGCCCTTGAGTTTCTGTCGTGTAGCGGTTATCACGTTCGCCTAACGCAGGCCCTTGAGAGGCTGTCGGGGCGGCCTTACTCCAGGGCAGAGGAGCCTCGGCCAGGGCTGGTAAGGTACCGGCCACACTGGCAAGCACCTGGCCTGTGTGTCAACCATCAGGAGCAGATCTGCTCTAAGTACAGAGATGACGATGAGAACTTTCTAGGTTTTCCTCTGTCGGTTGTACCTGTGGACAAACACTGCAATCCCAACACTGAGAACATGAGGCAGAACTGAAGTTACTTAAAGCCTCTGGGAGGAATGGTCAGCTGGGGTGGGACGGAGATGCTGAGTGAGAGCAGCGGGGGCTTCGGGAGGACGTTGGCTGCACCAGCTCCCAGGAGCTTTATGCCTGTGCGGGGGGGGGGGGGGGGGGGGGGGGGGGGGGGGGGGGGGGGGGGTAGGAAAGTAATGGATTCTGAGATGATGACAGTATATTGCAAGTCAAATACACAGTGGCCTTGAGACATGGCTACCTGGCTTCCTGAGGTGTGACCTACATTAGGAAATCCTGGGGAGCAAAGAAGACATTTAAAATGAAAATATTCTAAAATTTTAGGAGGTATGACATAAGACTTCATGTTAATTTTAAAAGGGAAGCACTGAAACATGGCATTACGTAAAAATCCTATTAATTAACATTTATGTTTAGCTTTACAAAGTGGATGGGCTAGAACATTATAGTGTTAACCCTCAAGGCCACGGAGAGGAATTACATTTCTGTTCTACATCCTTCCATTTGTTGAAAGATAGACAAGTTTATGCGCTGCTCAACTTTTGTTTTCATTTAATTACCCAATTACTAAGGAAACACACACTTGCTGCAGGTTGTGCCATTTTGAGGTTTTTAAACCAATTTTCTTGTTTCTTGTTGACACACTCCGTATACTGATTGACAGTCGTGAATGTCCCCACTGCAAAATTTTAATTCAGTTCATGTGATTTGGTCTGGAATTTATGGTATAGTTGCTCTTACAGCTTCTGTCGATGTGGAATCACTGATGACCCAGAGCTCACGCCCCAGCTCTCTCCTCACACACACACACACACACACACACACACACACACACACACCCACACTCAGCGGCCTTTCAGATCACAGTCCAACTGTCCAGAGATTAAATTATCTGATCCCACATGAAATACGTAATAGTCCTGGATTTCTAAATAATTCCTCCCTTCGGAAATCCACCTTTGCTACCATAAGGATGGACTGCGTTTTTCTGATTGTCTAAAACAAGGTGTTAGACTCATCAATGGATGGAGACATGGTTCTGTAGCAAAACCCCGGGTCCCTGCAAACCGCTGTCTCAGTGCAGGACGTTCCAGGTGAAGGAGAACTAGCGAGCCGAGCACGTGTCCAGCTGTGAGGCTCACGTCGGGCCTGCACCGCCGCTCACTCCATCCAGAAGCCCTCCCGAGGCAGAGCAGGGCACGTTTACACAGTTCGACTTTGTGTGGTTGGAAATATGTGAAAAGCAAAGGCAAACTGAAGTGCTTTTAGTTTATGCAAAAGGCCCTCACTTTATAAAATAACACAAGAGAGTCTTGCGGGAAGTAATACTCTTCATGTCTCTACAACATCATTCACAAATGTTTTTAAAGAAAAATCTTTTTTTAATAGTTTATTGTCAAATTGGTTTCCATATAACATCCAGTGCTTCTCCCCACAAGTGCCCCCCACCATGACCATTACCCCCTCCCTCCTGCCCCCTCCCCCTTCAGTCCATGGTTCGTTTTCAGTATTCAGTAGTCTCCCTTGACCTGTGTCCCTCACTCTTCCCCGCTCTCTTTCCCCCTTCCTCTCCCCATGGTCCCCTGCCAGGTCTCTCCTGTTAGACCTATGAATGCAAACATATGGTATCTATCCTTCTCTGCCTGACTTATTTCTCTTAGCATGACACCCTCAAGGTCTATCCCCTTTGCTACAAATGGCCATATTTCATTCTTTCTCATTGCCATGTAGTACTTCATTATATATATATACCATATCTTCTTGATCCACTCATCAGGTGCTGGACATTATGCTCTTTCCATGATTTGGCTATTGTAGAAAGTGCCGCTATGAACATTGGGGTACATGTGCCCCTATGCATCAGCACTTCTGTATCCCTTGGGTAAATCCCCAGCAATGCTATTGCTGGGTTATAGGGGAGTTCTATCAATAGTTTTTGAGGACTCTCCACACTGTTTTCCAGAGTGGCTGCACCAGTTTACATTCCCACCAGCAGTGTAGGGGTGTGCCCGTCTCTCCATACCCTCCCCAGCATCTATAGTCTTTTGATATGTTCATTTTAGCAACTCTGACCTGTGTGAGGTGGTATCTCAGTGTGGTTTTGATTTGAATTTCCCTGAAGTTCGACTTTGTGTGGTTGGAAATATGTGAAAAGCAAAGGCAAACTGAAGTGCTTTTAGTTTATGCAAAAGGCCCTCACTTTATGAAATAACGCAAGAGAATCTTGCTGGAAATAATACTCTTCATGTCTCTTTACAACATCATTCACAAATGTTTTTAAAGAAAAATATTTGTAAAAACATTTATTTTTGAGAGAGAGGGATATGGAGACACTAACTCTAGTTCTAACTCTAGAGATCTAACTCTAGATCTCACTCCAGGTCTTGATTTCAAGGCCAAGAGTTCAAACCCCTGGTTGGGCCTCTGCACTGGAGCACTTACAAAACACACTAAGAAACATAAACAGGGTTTTTTGAAAATTCTAAATACACATGAAATTGTGTTACACATTGACCTAGAGGAAGAAGGAATGACCAACTGTAACACTTTGTGATGGGATAGATATGTGCTCTGGGCAAGCTCTTCCTGGGAGGAGGGGCAGGGAGCAAGCTCTGAAGATGCTTCACCCCCAAATAACTCCATGGAATGAAGTCAAGAATACTGAACGTGCAACGTAACAAAAGGTCGAAGGGTAAATTTCATGATCATGGAAACTGATGATATGCTACAAAAATCTTGAAATTCATTCTGCTAATATGCTGTTATAAATATAGACACAGTGTTGAAATATTAGGAAAAGTAAATATATTTTTATGAATACTTTTTCCC
>NC_043706.1:2641832-2643367 GCF_006229205.1 Suricata suricatta
CATCTAATTGTGGTGTCACTGTTTTATGGCACTGCTAGCTACATGTATGTGCAACCGCCATCCCCGGCCTCCAAGGACCGGGGCAAAATGGTGTCCCTCTTCTATGGGATCATCACACCCATGCTCAACCCCCTTATTTACACACTTAGAAACAAAGATGTAAAGGGAGCATTTAAGAGGTTGATTGTGCGGGTCTTCTAGATCGGGAAATAGGAATGCCCAAATGATAGATAGGCTTTCTTAGATTTTTGTCAATGTGGGGCTTGAACTCACGACCCAGAGAAAGACCTAAGCCAACATCAAGAGTCAGATACTTAACCACTGAGCCACTAAGGTGCCCCTCAAATGCTAGGCATTGTTACAAACTTGAGGTTATGTATTTTAATAACTAATTGTCTCCAGCTGGCTTTATTCTCACTACTCTTAGAGCTATTTTGAAGATCTCCCTCAAATAAAATATCATAGATAGAAAATTTCAATTATTTTCTACTGTCTAAATATTTTCACTGTAGAAGTCCCAAAAACTGGTCTGTTATGATCCCCTAAAATAGTGTAAACTTGAAATATTTAACGTCTTAAGCATGATACACCTGGTTAGTATACTTCGGAAGAACTACACTTCTGTGAGACTAGAGTAAGAGCTTAGTAATCAAAACATTTTTATACACACGCAAATACCTTCACCCCACACTCAACCTCAACACATCCACACACAGTTAACACAAATACATCCTCACACACACAACTCATGCTTCTGTAGGACATTTAACAGAAGTCCATAATACCATTCGTAACCCCCTCCTCTTAACTGTAGTAGAAGGTTAATAGCCTTGGCTTAAATTATTCACACGATTCCCACATCGACACAGTCCTAAAATGCACAATGCTATTCCTTCCACAGCTTTACTATGTCTTCTATTATCCTGGGTCTACACTTTCCACTTCGGAAGCGTCCTATTCTACTTTGTCACCTGTAGCTACATTGTAGACCTGAATCAAATGTTTTTGGATAAAAAGTTTTTCAGGATCATCCTACTATCTATATGATCTCTCTCTTTTTAAACCCAGGGCACATAAAGTCTAAATCATTAGAATAAAAATAGCACAGCATACAATGAGATCCATTACTTGTGTGATGCGCTTTCCTCATGCAAGAAGCAAAGCTTCTGAATCCCATTCTAGTTCCCTTTAGGGAGCTGGAAGCAGGGCTAATTCCACAGGGCCCTCAGCCTGCATCAAAGTGCAGAGGAAAATACTTGGACGCTGTGAGGTGGTTGAGTTTCTGAGTCATGATGGTCATACTGTAATCCTTGCAATTGCTTCTTCACGGTCCTGCTTTTCCAACTTGTTTCTTCTACTAACTATACCACACAAAGAGAAAAGACAACTAGGAAATACAATTAGCACATTTCTTCTTAAGAGCTCTCAGTAACAGCATCCATTTCTGCCTCAGTGTAATTCCAAGAGCACAATGGATCTTAAAGCTCCCAAGATTATCAGAACCACCTGATGGGCCTTAACATGCACCTGGTGGG
>NC_043706.1:2643467-2645606 GCF_006229205.1 Suricata suricatta
CCCACCAGGTGCATGTTAAGGCCCATCAGGTGGTTCTGATAATCTTGGGAGCTTTAAGATCCATTGTGCTCTTGGAATTACACTGAGGCAGAAATGGATGCTGTTACTGAGAGCTCTTAAGAAGAAATGTGCTAATTGTATTTCCTAGTTGTCTTTTCTCTTTCTGTGGTGTACTTAGTAGAAGAAACAGGTGGGAAAAGCAGGACCGTGAAGAAGCAATTGCAAGGATTACAGTATGACCATCATGACTCAGAAAGTCAACCACTTCACAGCGTCCAAGTATTTTCCTCTGCACTTTGATGCAGGCTGAGGGCCCTGTGGAATTAGCCCTGCTTCCAGCTCCCTAAAGGGAACTAGAATGGGATTCAGAAGCTTTGCTTCTTGCATGAGGAAAGCGCATCACACATGTAATGGATCTCATTATATGCTGTGCTATTTTTATTCTCATGATTTAGACTATACGTGCCTTAGGGTTTAAAAGGAGAGAGATCATATAGATAGTAGGATGATCCTGAAAAACTTTTTATCCAAAAACATTTGACTCAGGTCTAAAATGTAGCTACACTTGACAAGGTAGAATAGGACACTTCAGAAGTGGAAAATGTAGATGCAGGATAATGCAAGGCACAGGAAAGCTGTGGAAGGAATATCATTGTGCATTTTAGGATTGTGTCGATGTGGGAATCGTGTGAATAATTTAAGCCAGGGCTATTAACCTTCTACTACAGTTAAGAGGAGGAGGCTACGAATGGTATTATGGACTTCTGTTAAATGTCCTACAGAAGCATGGGTTGTGTGTGTGAGGACTTATTTGTGTTGACTGTGTGTGGATGAGTTGGGATTTAGTATGGTGAGGTATTGGGGGTTCCTGTGGGTTGAGTGTGTGTGGGCTGAGTGTGCGTGAAGGTATTTGCTTGTGTATAAAAATGTTTTGATATCTAAGCACTTTTTCTAGTCTCAGGGGAGTCTAATTCTTCCCCCAGTATACAAAACATGAGCATCAAATTTACGACGTTAAATATTTCAAGGTTACATGATTTTAGGGGAGCATAAAAGACCAGTTGTTGGGACTTCTACAGTGAATATATTTAGACAGTAGAAAATAAATGAAATTTTTTATCTAAGACTTTTTATTTGAGGGAGATCTCCATAATAGTTCTGAGTAGTGAGATTAAAACCAGTTGGAGACAATTCAATTATTAAAATACATAAACCTCAAGTTTGTAAGAAAGCCTACTATAAGGGACACCTGAGTGGCTCAGTCGGTTAAGTATCTGACTCTTGATGTTGGCTTAGGTCTTTCTCATGGTCATGAGTTCAAGTCCTTCATTGAAAAAAATCTAAGAAAGCCTATCTATCTTTTGGGCATTCCTATTTTTTGATCAAGAAGACCCGCACAATCAACCTCTTAAATGCTCCCTTTACATCTTTGTTTCTAAGTGTGTAAATAAGGGGGTTGAGCATGGGTGTGATGATCCCATAGAAGAGGGACACCATTTTGCCCCGGTCCTTGGAGGCCGGGGATGGCGGTTGCACATACATGTAGCTAGCAGTGCCATAAAACAGTGACACCACAATTAGATGGGAGCCACATGTGCCAAATGCCTTCCGCCGGCCTTCTGCTGACTGGATTCTCAACACTGCTCGGGCAATGAAACCATATGATATCAGGATGAGCGTCAGGGGTGGTAAAGCGAATAGCACGCTCATAAAGAATAGTTCAGCCTCATTTGCTGTTGTGTCCACACAGGACAGTTTGAGCAGAGCAGGGACCTCACAGAAGAAGTGATCCACTTCTTTATGGCCACACAGCGGCAGCTGGAGGGTCAAGGTGGACTGCAAGGCAGAGTTGCCAAAGCCACTGACCCAGGATGCGGCCGCCAGCTGGAGGCACAGCCTCTGGTGCATGATGACTGAGTAACGGAGAGGCCGGCAAATAGCCACGAACCTATCAAAGGACATGACGGCCAGGAGAAGACATTCAGTGGCGCCCAAGGCTAGAAACATGAAGAGCTGGGCCACACAGCCACCATAACTAATGACCTTCCTGGCGCTGCGTATGTTGACCAGCATTTGTGGAACTGTACTTGTGGTGTAGCAGAGGTCCAGGAGTGACAGATTGGTAAGAAAAAAGTACAT
>NC_043706.1:2645706-2654430 GCF_006229205.1 Suricata suricatta
AAAGAGAAAAGACAACTAGGAAATACAATTAGCACATTTCTTCTTAAGAGCTCTCAGTAACAGCATCCATTTCTGCCTCAGTGTAATTCCAAGAGCACAATGGATCTTAAAGCTCCCAAGATTATCAGAACCACCTGATGGGCCTTAACATGCACCTGGTGGGGGAGACACCCCACCTCCAGATTCTCTAAGGCCTGGGTGAGGGCGGGGCCTGGAAATTTGCATGTCCAATAAATGCTTAATGACACCAGGAGACCGAACCTCAGAGACTGCTGGGCTAATATTTCAGAGAAAGATGTTTTGCTGAGATCTTATCTTTCATCTCCTTCGATGAGTACTATAATTCAAAGGGAAAACGGAAACAAAACACTAAAAGAATAGATTGAACTATGAGAAGACATTCCACAGTGAAAATGTGTTCATTATTTGAAGTCTGAATTTATAAGATAGTGGACTGCCAGAAATTAATTTTGATATGATCCCAATGTCAATGTCAGTAATCTGTAAAGAATTAGGAAAATAGATTTAAACCAAAGTGACGGAAATTGAGGAGTTTCACATTTTAAAAAATGAGCCAGTAATTGATGCAATACATGATATAATGGTAAATTTTAAAGTGATTTATACATAAAAGACTTTTGAGAGGGGTACTTGTGGGGAAGAGCACTGGGTATTATATGGAAACCAATTTGGTAATAAGCTGTATAAATAAAAAAAATAAGTAATTTATAACAAAATTCTACAAATATTTTACTAACAGATTGTGATTAATGTATATATTATGGGCCAATATTTATTAATATAAATATATGAGAAATATATGATATGTTAACATAAATATATACTATAGAAATAATTATTTATATTATTAATATTAGTGTATGATAGAGATAATTATTTTGATTCTTTATATATTATCTTATGTATATATTATGTATTATTTATGGTAATATACCTTTTAATGTATTTAATATATTTTAAATGTATTTAACATTTCTTTTTTTTTTTCTATATAAAAGGCTTTTATTTCCATGTCCCATCCAATGGCCTATATCAACAATATATTTTTTATGTTTATTTTTTAATTTTTTTAAATTATTTTTTTTCCACATTTCTGTAATTTTATTGTTGAATTATGTAAATAAGCATATCTTTCATAACATTTGGTGCTTATAGTTTTATTTTTTAATTTTTATTTATTTATTTATTTATTTTCCATAATATTTTATTGTCAAATTGTTTTCCATACAACACCCAGTGCTCTTCCCCTCAAGTGCCCTCCACCATCACCACCACCTGTCTTCCCCCCTCCCCCATCCCCCCCCACCCTCAGTTCCCTGTCCCATTCCCGTGCATGCTCTCCCTCTCTCACAAGTAAAAAAAAAAAGTTACTTGAGAGGCAGCCTTTGCAAGAAGGACACTCTGACCCTCTCTGTCCCCTGAAAGCAGAAGTTAATCTCCCACGTGAAAGGTCCCTCCCTGGACCAGAGGTAGACACACATCCTTATCCCCAGAGATGGGGATCCCGGGCCAGCGAGGCTGTATAAACAGCCCATGTTACTTCTTACTCATTACTACCTGAGCCCAAACAGAAGTTCAGAACTCCTCACTACTTGAAGCTCCCAAAGTGAAGTGTTTGTTGTCTTGTAAATTCATCACAGATGCATTGTCTCTTTGTCTAAAAAGTATAAACACTGTCTGCCTTGGTCATGTCCTTAGGGATAAATTTCATAATTGAGCCACTCCGTGTACAGGTAATACAACTTGGTTTTTTTTTCTCTTGTTAATCTGTCTCATGTCAGTGTAATTCCTAGTCTAGCTGGAAGATCTTGAGTGTAGAGAACTCAAGCAGCGAGCAGGGGCACCTGGTTGGCTCAGTTGGTTAAGTGTCCAACTTTGGCTCAGGTCATGGTCTCATGGTTTGTGGGTTGGAGCCCTGTGTCTGGCTCTGTGCTGACAGCTCAGAGCCCCGACCTGCTTCAGATCCTCTGACTCCCTGTCTCTCTGCCCCTCCCCTGCTCATGCTCTGTCTCTCTCTCACTAGCTCTCTTAGAAGTGATTAAAATATCAGCAGGCTGAGTATACTGTATACTACATGAGAATGTATATTTGAGGCAATATGATTATTATTAAACAATAGACATAAAAGTAAATCATAAAAGTGAATGCGACAGTGTGATTGTGTCTACATTTAAGTTACATGCAAATACACAAATTCAATTGTCTTCCGAATTATTACCTCTACAGTTCTAATGTTAATTGAACTTTTAAAAACTATATCGAATATATCAACTACTCATATCTACACAAAGGAGTTTCATTTCTCCACCAACTTTTGCCCATTCGTCAATTAAATGTATGTATTGAAAAACTATAGAATTTTTCTTCTTTTGTTTCAACCAGGAAAGTGTATATAGTGTATACAGTTTAAAAATTCTTATAAGAAATACTGTTGAGGTGAGATAGGGTTAGCAATAAAGCTGGATTCTTGTTAATTTTATTAAAAAACTAAAAAAATTCTCAGTTAACATTATGCTTCTTTTAAAGGTTTTTGGCCAAATAGCCCTGAGTGGCAGAAGTAGCCGAGTAGGTTGAATGATGAGGCCCAAAAGATGTGTTCACCTTGTAATGCCCAGAACACTTGAATGTTACCTTATGTGCAAATGATGTGATTAAGTCACAACCCTTTTTTTAAATGTTATTTTAATGTCTATTTTGGGGGAGGGGGTGGTGAGAGGCAGAGAGAGAGGGAGACACAGAATCTGAAGCAGACTACAGGTCCTGGGCTGCCACAGAACCCAATGCAAGCCTTGAACCGATGAACCATGAGATTTTGACCTGCGCTGGAATAAGACCCTTAACTGACTGAGCCACCCCGATGCCTCCTCTTTTAAGGTAATTTATTTATTTTGAGAGACACAGAGACAGTATGAGTGGGGGAGGGCAGGTGAGAGGGGGATAGAGAATCCCAAGCAGACTTTGCACAGTCAACAAGGGCCCCTTGTGGGGCTTGATCCCATGCACCATAAGATCATGGCTTGAGCTGAAATCAAGCATCAAATTCTTAACCCCTGAGTTAAGAATCTAGAGAGGTGGTATTTGTCCTGGACTATCTGGGTGGGCTTTAAATGGACCACAGCTGTCTTCCTAAGAGGGGGGCAGAGAGAGAGTGGACAGGGGCACACAGAGAAGAAGGTGTGAAAGCAGAGGAGAGACCACAGAGATATGACAAGTCAAGGAGAGTCAAGGCCGGCCAGCAGCTCCTGGAAAGAAAAGAACAAGGAACAGACCTCCCTTGACCTCCACAGCTTCCAGAGGGAGACGATGACCTCACTGACACCTTGGTTTCAGACTCGGGCTTCCAGATCTGTGAGAGAAGCAGTTTCTGTATTTTAAGCCAGAAGTTTCTGACAATTTCTTACGGAGGCTCTGGAAACATTAAAGGTGACAAATAAAAGTCTTCACCGCACCCCTTATTTACATAATCCAGATGTCACAAGTCTTATCATGTGGACATATTCCCCGTCTCTAAACACACCTCTCTTAGATTGCTATTGACACAGCATAGACTGTCTGGGCTGGAGGGAGATTCCGAGTCATGTAGGCCACCTTCCCTCCAGTCCATGAAATTCCCAATCTGCATGGAGATGTTTGCCCACTCAAGCCTTCCCATTTTTTCCAGTGTAGCTTGTACTCAGCTCTTTCCTGAGAAGACACAAGAGTCCCCTCAACTACCTCCACATTGGTCAGGAACATGAGGGGACTTGAGGGCAAAACATAAGCTAGTTTACTCTCCCCCCACACCCCCAAGTGGGATGTGTGACATTCCTCAGGCTCTCCTGGCTACCCAGGAACAAAGGAAAGGGGAATACAAATGATTAACTGATAGACATCACAGACATGTAGGACATAAGTCTCCATCAGTTTGCAAATGTCTAGAAATGAGCCTACAACTTATAGTAAATAAAAATAAATATACCACGCGAGATTAAATATGGTAATGTGAAAAAATTAAATCTTACAAGACCATCTATGCAATCTTGAGTGGACAAAGATCTTTGTCATTTAGCCTAGAAAATTCAAATCCATGAACGATAACGAATGTTTTGACTCTAGGTTAATTGACTCTCTTAATTTGTAAAACTACTTTATGTAAATTTTATTAGAAAACAAGCTAATAAGGCAGTGTTCTTAAGGAAAATACAGGTCTATTTAGGGAATTTAGGATAGAAAGAAGAATTCCATCATGTTGAAGTAATTGCATGCCTTCAGAGAACTCAGGAGGAGCTGGCAAAAGAGAAGAAATCCCAGTTCAACAGCACAACATCAAACTTTCTTTGATAAGGCACTTTAGTCCCCATAGTCATGACTTCTGTCTAGAAAACCTTGAGGCTCTCGTCCCTAGAGGAAGTTTGCTGAGCAAACCAAGAGCAGAGAGATCTCCTCTCTGTCTCTTCCCATTGGGTATGTGGATCATGACTATAAACAGTGGGGGCAGAGTTTGTGGTTCAGTGTTTGAGGCTCTGCCTGAGAGACAGCATACTTTGATTCATTTCTTGCAAAACCAGGTAGAAAAAAAACTCAGAAAATCGCAGCTATGTGCCAATTCCAGAGGCTGTGATGGCAGAACAGCACAGTCCAGTCATCTGCGATGCTTAGTCCTCATTTCCAGTGAATTCTGAATGGAAACCTCAAGAGCCATTTCAAGCATCACTATGAGAAGTTGAATGAATTTCATGAAATCAGCCACACAAGTAAATAGCATATGAAGATGTCACTATACCCATGAACTTTAATTCTACTTGAATTCAAGCCCTCTTAGACACAAAAATAAATTGATCTATCTCCAACTCCTAAAATGGAGGTAAGTAGAATAAGGTAAAAAAATTACTAGGCTCACTGCAAATTACTTATATACTTAGTATGATGTTTACTATGATATATACTGATTATCATGTTACTTATACTTGGTAAAATTTGTATGTTCTAAGTAATCATTTCATCAACTGTTTCATCAACTGTTTTGGCAAAGACCAAATGATCCACTAGGAAAAATATGATTCATTCTGCTTCAGCTCTATGACCCTTTATGTATAATGTTACTCTCAATATGTTTGGAATCTCTATGGGAAATAAGAACTTTAGAGCAGGTGAGTCCTGGGTTCTCATCTTCAGTTTGCTACTTCCTGGCTGTAGATCGAGGGTAAGGAACGTCTCTGAGCATATATGTTCAGTTTCTAATGATAAAGTTAATCTTTCCTGACCAGGAGACAATTTCAGCAAACTGCTCTGTATGGTATGCTGAGCCTGACAATAACGCATTAGTGTGGGAACAATTACTCTGAGTGTTCATCCGTATACTCCAGCAACAACTGGTCTTTATGTGTATTTGGAAGCCATCTTGTAGGCATTGAGATGGTTTTAGAAACATTAAAAGTAAACAGTATTTATCCCCAAAGGAAATGTCAACTCCACAATGCTAAAAAAGGATAAAACTGACATCTCAAGCAATTAACTGTCACCCCCAACTATCCGACGACATCCTGGCAGATGTGGGACAAAAACTCTTGTTACCTCTCTTGTCTTGATCCTCTGTCCACACTGTAACTTACAGAGATGCTTCCAACACTCTTCATACCTTATCTTTTTGGATGTTCAGGCTCAGATAGGGGATGAGAAGGTTCCACGGAGAGATGACCAAGAGAAGGCCCACCAATGTACAGGGTTAAAGAGACATGATGATCGGTGTTCATCTGGGCAAGTGTTCTGCGCTCTGGGGTAAGGCATCCAAGAGCATCACAGATGAAGTTTGCCAGGATCCCCTCAGCAGCTTCTAAAATTCTCCTCTCACTGACTTCTGCTCCATCCCACAGGTGCTCCCTCTCCGTCGCCTGGCAGCTCTCGTGATCAGAAAGCTTTGCCTTGCTGCCCGATGGAGTGCTTGCTCCTCAAAATGGGAATCGCAGGCCCTTGAGTTTCCATCGTGTAGCGGTTATCACGTTCGCCTAATGCAGGCCCTTGAGAGGCTGCCGGGGCGGCCTTACCCCAGGGCAGAGGAGCCTCGGCCAGGGCTGGTAAGGTACTGGCCACACTGGCAAGCACCTGGCCTGTGTGTCAACCATCAGGAGGATGTCTGGTATAAGTGCAGAGATGCCGACGAGAACTTCCTGGGTTTTCCTCTGTCGGTTTTACTTGTGGACAAACTGCAGTCTGAACACTAGAACTGAGGCAGAACTGAAGTTACTTAAAGCCTCTGGGAGGAGTGGTCAGCTGGGGTGGGACGGAGATGCTGTGTGAGAGCAGCGGGGGCTTTGGGAGGACGTTGGCTGCACCAGCTCCCAGGAGCTTGATGCCTGTGAGGGGGAGTCTGTGAGACTGAGGTGGGGGGTGGGGGGGGCAGGAAAGTAATGGATTCTGAGTCGATGACAGCATATTGCGAATGAAATACACAGTAGCCTTGAGACATGGCTACCAGGTTTCCTGAGGTGTGACCTACATTAGGAAATCCTGGGGAGCAAAGAGGACTTTTTTGAAAAATGAAGACATTCTAAAATTTTAGGAGGGAAGCCGTAAGACTTCGTATTAATTTTTAAAAAGGAGCAATGTAAATATGACATTATGTACAAATCCTTTGAATTAACATTTATGTTTAGCTTTACAAAGTGGGTGGGCTAGAACAGATTATAAAATACCACTCAAAACCACAGAGAAGAATTTAATTTCTGTTCTACATCCTTCCATTTGTTGAAAGATAGACAAACTTTATGTACTGCTCAACTTTTGTTTTCATTTAATTACCCAATTACTAGGGAAATACACACTTGCTGCAGGTTGTGCCATTTTGAGGTTTTTAAGTCAATTCAATGGTTTTTTTGTTGACACACTCCCTATACTGATTTCCTGTGGCTGAACGTGCCCACTGCAAAATTTGAATTCAGTTCATGTGGTTTAGCCTGGAATTTATGATGTAGTTTGCTCTTTACAGCTTCTGTCGATGTGGAAGCACTGATGACCCAGAGCTCACGCCCCAGCTCTCTCCTGACACACACACACACACACACACACACACACACATGTAGCCACACTCACCGGCCCCTCGGATCACAGTCCCACTGTCCAGTGATTAAATTTGGGGATCCCTCATGAAATATATTATAGTTCTGTATTTCTAAATAATTCCTCCCTAAGGGAATCCACCTTTGCTGTCATAAGGAATGACTGAGTTTTTCTAACTAAGTGTCTAGAACAAGGTAATAGACTCGTCAATGGATGGAGACATGGTTCTGTAGCAAAACCCCGGGTCCCTGCAAACCGCTGTCTCAGTGCAGGACGTTCCAGGTGAAGGAGAACTAGCGAGCCAAGTGCGTGTCCAGCTGTGAGGCTCACGTCGGGCCTGCACCGCCGCTCACTCCATCCAGAAGCCCTCCCGAGGCAGAGCAGGGCACGTTTACACAGTTCGACTTTGTGTGGTTGGAAATATGTGAAAAGCAAAGGCAAACTGAAGTGCTTTTAGTTTATGCAAAAGGCCCTCACTTTATAAAATAACACAAGAGAATCTTGCTGGAAATAATACTCTTCATGTCTCTACAACATCATTCACAAACGTTTTTAAAGAAAAATCTTTCAAAAGTGGTTAAAACTTATTTATTTTTGAGAGAGAGGGACAGGGAGACACAGAATCTGAAGCAGGCTCTATAGGCTCTGAGCTGACAGCACAGACCTGATCGAGCTCAAACCCACAACCATGAGATCATGATCTGGGCCAAAGTCAGCTGCTTAACCAACTGAGCTGCCCAGGTGCCACCTAGGAGTCCGTGAGTTAAAGTGGACTTGACCATTGTTTCCCATTCCTTTAGAAACAAAGAGAATGTTTCCATGTAACCGTTAAAAGCAGAACACAAGACAATAAGCAAAGTTGATGCCTTTGAGTTAAAGCTTCCAGGCAGAAAACTGAAAGTCACATGTATGTGTATCCTCTATTCTTAACTCTAAAATGCTATTCATTGCAAGATAATAGGTTTTAAGACAGCCCAAAACACCACCATTTAAAATCAGCCTGTGAGGGGTTTCTGGGGGGCTCAGTGGGTAAGCATCTAACTCTTGATCTCATTCCAGGTCTTGATATCAAGGTGCCCCTACAATGGGTGAAGTTACAGAAAAAACAAAAAAACAAACACAGGGTTTTCTGAAAATTCTAAATACATCTGAAATTAGTTATATATTCACGTAGCGGAAGAAGCAACAACCAACTGTATCACTTTGTGAAGGGATAGATATGAGCTCAGGGCCAGCTCTGCCTGGGAGGAGGGTTGGGGAGGAGGGTGGGAAGCAAGCGCTGAAGATGCTTCCTTCCCCCCACTCCCTGAATCCCATGGAAAGAACTCATTAATACTGACTTGCAATTTAACAAAAAGTTGAAGGATAAATTCCATAAACATGAAAACTGATGATATGCTATACAAAATCTTGAAACTCATTCTGCTTATATGCTGTTACAAATATAGAATCACTTTTAGAATATTATGAAAGGTAAATATATTTTTATGAATACTTTTTTCACATTATTGATACCTTAATTCGGTAACTTGGGCAAGCTATTAGCAAAGGGTTTATGGCAAATCAACAGTAGATAAATACGTAATTATTAACACAGTGACTTTCTACATCGCAGGGAACCAAGAGCTGAACGGCCGATCATGAACGGGGTCAACGCGAGCGCCCCCG